>NW_024542585.1:0-5053 GCF_016758785.1 Suillus bovinus | reverse complement strand
TAGTACTGATTACCGAGTAGTAATTTGGGTGAAGCATAATGAGTTCCTGCAGCTGCAGGTTCACTCTTGTTGCATTGCTGTACAAGAAGCAAGGTTCTGAGACCCGGGTGTTGATAAATGAATATCTCATATCCAGCACACTTCCGATCATCTGGTATTTCATTGAGCAACAGATGGTAATATATCTTCGACAGCCAACATCATGGAAGGTTCTCTTATCAGAACCTCATCATCACCACCTACCGAACACCAAATGCCAAGTTCTGACTACCAAAATTTGAGAGAAGCATGCCAAGATCCGAGCCCCGGGAGTCGACAAACAAATATCTGATATCCAGCACACTTCCAATGATCTGGTATTTCGGCTCCCTTATCTGATCCTGACTATCTCCACCCCCTTTAACACCAACCTCTAGGCATCCAGCATTCAGCTTCTGATTTGCCAAGATCGACTTCATCATGAATGGTTCTTCCACTTCTGCAATTGAAATAAGCCTCTGGCACATTTGGGCCCTGACAGTCACTCATGAGGCATGTGAATATACCGTACAGAAATTCAATGCAGAGAAGATAGGAGGAGACCTGGTAATACCTTCTCCTAACCTAGACACAGATCTAGTGATAGCCTGTGATTGATTGGTAGATCGCCTCATAAAGGCATATAAAAAATCTGAGTGGGTATTCCTGCAGATTCAGAAAATTCATTTGATCATTCAAATTCCTTCATCACAGTTCAGATGAAGATCGACATTGCAAGATATAGCAAATTAATCTCCCCAAAGAACACAGGGCACAATGAGGAGAAAGAGGAGAAGTTGCTTAAGAGATGTCCTCCAGGTCATGAGGGGACAAGGTTGGTGGACATACCCGCCACAATTCTAGATGTATCCAGCACCATCATTGCATGGTAACTCCCAGACGCCCTTACAGCTGCGACACAGGTGTGTGATATACATTGTTACTCTAAAGATATTAAATATCAAATGGTATCCACAGAAGGAAATTCGGGCAGCCACCAATTTGCTGTCTCCAAGTCTGGAAAGAAGTGTAAAGGTCGATGGGAATTGGCAAACCAATACGGAGTGGTTCAAACACAGGTCCAAAGATGTTGGCTTACCTGCCGGGTGCATCAATTTATCTCCGGCATGGTTTCAACAGTGGCACAAGGTAGGATTTAATAGGATGATGATTTCGGTAGTTGAGCTCACCAATCCCATAGAATCTATCGGACCCGGAGGTATCTGCATCATTAAAGGGACCACTGTCTGAGGGAATTCTGAATGCCATTGCGAGGCCAGCAGCCATCACATCAGCGGCACTCATGATCATGCATCCAGGGCAGTACTGGGTAGGGTTATGAACATTTACAAGCCTCGGAGAAAAGGCAGAAAGCAAGGAACTGCCAAGAATGTCCGAGATCCTCCAGTACTGGGCATCCGTGTTTAACATGCTATCCATCATTTCCAATCGTCAAACCCCATATCATCGAGACCATTTATTAATTCCCAAATGCTTTGATATTCTCACCACTGTGGGGAATTATTCTAATGCTTGGATGAGCATGCTAAGCCTTCAGCTGGAGTTCAGGTACGATCCTGGGTGTATGATTGGATTTTCTGGAAGGATTGTCAGACATGGGGTTCATGAGGTGGAAGGGGACCAGGTTGGGTGGGCATGGTATATGAGGGATTCTGTTCATATTTATGCCGAGGTTCCCTCATGCGGATGGGCTAGGGTGGATTGACAAACCTTACCACCATGTGGAAGATGAAACAAGTAGAAAGTCTAATTACCCGTGTCAGTCCCTGCTTTCGAATATCAAGTACAAACTGTCTCACTTGATGACACTCAAGCACCAACACATTCAGCATGAGGGAGTGGAGTTTCAGTTGTAGTGCGCAGTTACAAAAGGCTGGCCCTGGGTGGGAGTACCACAGCATCAAGGTAGAGGACCCAATAATCAGTACTCGACACTCGGTACTCAGGAATCGATATCTCTACGCTCAGATTGTTCTGTTGCAAAAGGAACCTACAAGTCAAAAGGGCACAGAAAAGCAAAGAAATGTAAGTATTAATGCTGCTGTACAAATGTGAAAATGGTACTGGGGTGAAGGCTATCATTGTATTTAGACTCAGATCCTATCGACGTTCATCAAAGCCAACTCAGAAATTGATATCTGGACCTTGATAATCAGGACTCAGTGATCAGGACGTGATATCCGGACCTCAGTAGTTGGATATCAGGAGTCGGGAGTTGGTAATGGAGATCTGGAACTCGGAATTTGATATTCGGAACATGAACGTTGGTACTCGATGCTTGGACCTTGGAACTCAATATTCAGAGCTCGGTAATAGGGTCTCGGTAATTGGGTCTCAATATTCAGACCTTGGTAGTTGGATTTCGGGAGTTGGGAATCAGTAATTGACATCCAGAACTCGGAATTCAATATTCGGTATTCAACATTCGGTACTCGATGCTTGGTACTCGATGCTTGAAACTCGGAACTTCGAACTCAATATTCGGAGCTCGGTAATTGGGTCTTGGTAATTGAGACTCGATATCTGGAACTCGGAATTCAATATTCGGCATTTGATATTCGGTACTTGACGCTTGGAACTTGGAATTCCATATTCGGAGCTCGATTATCGGATCTCGGTAATTGGGACTCGATATCCGGACCTCGGTGGTCGAGACATGGTGATCAACATCTGCACCGTTTATTTTGGAACTCGCCATATAACATTCTGTTAGATATTTCAATGTTTACATGTAATTTTCAGTACGCATAACATCACATATGGAACTTGCACTTCAACATTTTCAACTAAGTGACTCGAGCTACTCTCCTCTGCCTCTCTTCAATCTGTCTAGAATGGCAGTGTAGATCTGTATCTCTGCCATCTTATCACAGATGCCCTCACATTGTTCCTCAAGTAATGTCAGGAGGCATTGTCTAATCCACCTCAGTCCCATCAGTGATGGAACTGAGGTATGATCCACCTGCTCCAGAATTGTCAAACCATCATTCTCAATGCCATCCTAGAAAAGATTAGTCATGAATCAAGGAAATGTAATAAGAATCCTACTAGCCAATGCTGGTAGTGAAAGATACAGCAAGTCATCACCCGATCACATTGCTATGGTTCGTTGGGGATTGCAGTTTCTCCCATCCACCATGGGGTATCATAGCCAGATACGATCTGGGATGGATCTCCGGGATCTGCGACATCATGAAACAAACAGATGTGATAGGAAAAGATGTGATCCGGAACCGTGTTCCAGGTGTGCCTGGGAATCAAATGAAGTATATGAGCAATAGGGCTGGGAACGACCGAAATGATGTTTCTTGCACCTGAGTACTGCAGGATGTGAGTCACAAAAGTCTGTAGTGGATGTCAGCATTAACCGCCAGAGTTGTCAGTGTCTTACAGAGATCTCCCATTGCAGCCCGGCTTTGAAGTGCCTGATCCGAGCCAAAGGGGGAAGATTGTTGTTTGCAGCCTCTGCCTGATATTGGGAGATGCATGCTTGGATATGTGATGCAGACATTGACATTGTAGCTGAAATGTCTGCAGGGGTACTCATTGAGGGAATTCTGATTGTCAGAAGTCGATGCAGGAGAAGGATATAATTCAGGCATGGCTGATGCAGGAGTATGACACTGGCAATGACAATGACAGTTGGTTCAGATGTGAAGATATCATCCACTGATGGATGGATAAATTTTTCAAACTTCAACAGGGGCTGACCCGGCCACTTCCTGAGACTAAATTTGTATATCAAAATGGGTGTTATATCTCATCGGCAATAATACATTCATTCATCTCTGGAATCTATCAACACGGTCTGCAGGTGTTGAAATGCTGCCTGGGCATCCTGCACCAGCAATGAATACATTCAGGATTGCCTTCTGGAGTAGCATGCATGACCTGGAAGGTGTTTCGTGAATGATTCCTGCATCCAGTCGCCCCATTGGGTTGCTTTCCACAAGAAAAAGTTACATGTCTAATCCGTCTCAAATTGGACCAATATCAGTTCTTCCTTCCATTGATCCCATAGTGCCTTTGCCTGGAGCCAGTGAACTCGTTAATCTTCAGATTTGTCCGGTCAGCTCAATGTCGGGCATGTGTGTCAAGCATGCGGGAACTCACATTCCTCATTCCACAATTTATCTGGACCCCCCATGTTGACCTCGACAGATCAGAACCAAGCGAGGGATTCATTTCGTTGACCAGGGGCATTTGGATTACCTACGGCAGTGCTGACTTTGAGCTGCTCGTGAAGCAGGGGTTTGTATTTCTGAAGCTGGTCATGCCCTGGGTCAAGTTTCATCATTTGCTTCCTGGTCTTAGTATATATACTCACATGCAGGGTGAGATTTGGCTTGCCTGATCGTCGTTCGGAATAGGATTGCTTTGTTGCACAAGTGAATTCGGAGGTTGTGAAGTGCATCATTTGCCTGCCCTTTGCGAAGGTACATCTCCAGCGGAATGAGATCCTCTGCCATAAAGTGTCTGCATCGATCTACCCTGAGGTTTGATGGCAATGGGATCACAATGAGCTCGGGGGAGTTCATAAATGTATCAGATGTCTCAGTAAAATCTTCCAGGTCATCATCAAGATCATCTAGGATGTCTACATTCAAGTCGTCAGGATCATCATCTGCATCGAATCCCTCCCCAAGATGCGTGACAGCAGAACGAGTAAATCCATCTATCTGGCCTTGGAGACGATCTCATTGCTGAGCTACGTCTAATCTCTGTGTCTCCGTAGTTTGTTTTCCGATGAACTCTGGACTTGTTGATGATGACCATGGTGTTTTCCTTAGGCTGGAACTCTGGTCCCGACACGGATGGTAGATCTTCAGGCTCAAGCTGGTCTTCGGGTTCGTCTCCTTCGAACAAATCCCACCTATTTGCAAGTGCAGGAGATTCTCTGCCATCATGACTGAGGTGTATGATGAGTCCGACATGAGCGAGACAACTTTGCTCAAAGAATTGACCATTCCATTGACTGATCCAGTGGAAAGGATGCAACAATGCTGACTCCTGC
>NW_024542584.1:0-5264 GCF_016758785.1 Suillus bovinus | reverse complement strand
CCAGAAGCCATCAAGAGGGCTCTGACCACCCCCTCAGTTTCCTGATCTACAACATATCAGACGAAACAAAATCACTCATTCTAGACCAACGAATCTGGTCATCAACCGAAATCACCTTCGCAGCTCACCAATTCAAAGTCAACTCCCCTCCATTACTCCTCTTCTGCCTCCACGGCTTCTCGACCACAGACATAGCAACCGTCAGAACGGCCGTCTATGAAGCATGGTCGGATGACGTCACCAGATGGGACATCTGTGACATCCTATCCGAAGGGGATCTCCCTGAAGACAAAGTCCACACCGCAGCATGGGACTTCATCAGATCACTATGGATAGAGCGCCTCGACTTCAAGGTCAGCGGAGGCATCCTCCTCCCACGGTACAATGTGTTCGCGATCAGCCTCACCAATAATCCCTCAGTCTGGACGAAGCTAAGAGCCTACCTTCACTCCCTAACCTACCCATCTGAACTCGAAGGAAATGGCACGGCAGTCAACTTCATGCCCTGCCCCCTCTGCCACTCAATTGCCCACCCCCGCGGCCTCTGCCCGTTCCCAAACATCCCACTTTGGAATGGACCCAAACACAACACGACCGTGAGACACAACAATATGAGCCAAAGAGGTAGAGGCAAAGGGAGGAGAGCCCCCCGCCCGAGAACTCACTTACTAGCTGACACACATACTTGCCACCCCGCCCCCGTGATACTATAGCTAACTTGCACATATGCATACATCATGTAACTACGTACTTGAATAAACCCCCCTCACAAAAACCTAAATGATGCAAAGGTGCGCACGACCCTGACAGCAGCCACAAACTGCATCAATTGGATCTACAGGGCTAGATCCAACCAACCCCTTCACCTGCGGCCCAAATTTACTGATTGCGGAAGCAAGACAGGAAAGCCAAAGGAGCCCTAACGGCGTATGCCAAAATGGAGGCCTATTCAGGCCAAGGATTAGCCGTGCTGAGAAGCTGAAGTGACCACAGAAGACTCAATGAGTACAGGACTCGTTTTTTCAGATAGCGTGAACATCTATCCACCGTGGCTGCCCGGGATATGACAGCCCTCGCCTCTTAATGGTCGTTCAGATGGCGTAGTAGTTCGACCACTCAGCAAACTTACAATCAAAACTCACTTTACGGTTCTTTTCCCGGCCTTGGTTCGAGCCTCCTGAGCAGCAGAGGGGGAAGCCCTCAAACCGCCGGGGCCAACCCAGATGACGCTACACAGGAGATTGGAGGCGGACCCCCAGCTCCAACGCCACACCAGGCAGACAACAACAATAGAGACACACCTCACATCAGAAAGAAAAAGAAAACGAGAGCTAACATTCTTCTCGCTACCCTGAACATGAAGGGCCGTGCATCCCCCCAACTAGGGAACAGTGAAATATCAAAATGGTCAACAATACAACACATTATGAGAGAGAAAAAGATAGGCATACTATGCGTCCAAGAAACGCACCTACTGCCTGAACACGAAACACGAATAAATGAACTATACTCACGAAGAATCAAAGTCATAAACTCGAGAGACCCACACCGCCCAGGTAATTCGGCAGGGGTAGCAGTAGTGATCAACACCGAAATCTTCAACCCGAATGAACTAGAAACGACAGTAATCATCCCCGGCAGAGCCTTGGCACTTAAAACAAAATGGCATAACACACACCTGACCATCGCCAACATATACGCCCCAAACAACCACACGCAACACGCTGAGTTCTGGAACAAAATATCAAGAACCTGGCAAGAAAAATGTCTACCCAATCCAGACTTCATGATGGGAGACTTTAATATAACAGAAGATGCACTTGACCGAGCCCCAGCCCGCCCTGAAAACGAACAGGCACTAGACGCCCTCCGAGACCTAAGATTCCAGATCAACATACAAGACACCTGGCGAATTAACAACCCATCATCACGTCTCTTCACATTTTACAGCAATACAAACTCACATTCACGCCTAGACCGCATATACACATCGCCAAACCATGAACGCAACATATTTGGATGGGACTCGTGCACCTCAGCCGTACCAACGGACCACAGAATGGTCCTCGTAAGATTTGCTCCATCAGACACACCTTTCGTTGGAAAAGGCCGCTGGTCCTGGCCAATAAGCCTGATAAACGATCAAAAACTCATTGAGAACATCAGCAAAGCAGGAAAACAAATACAACAAAAGATAACCCACCAACAAATTCGAAGATCACAATCAGAAAACCCACAGCGAACTTGGGAGGAATTTAAATCACAAATCCGTCAGCTCGCAAAAATAACAGCAAAAGAACACCTGAATAAAATCAGAACAAGAACCAAACAACTCGAAAAAGACCTACGAAGAACGGTAGCAAACAACGACATAGACAACAACGAAAACACCCGACGACAAAAAGCCTGGATCGAAAGTGAGATAAACCACCTAGAACAAAAGAGTTTCAAAAAGAAACAACAACACTCACAAGCGAAATGGGCAGCGAAGGGTGAAACCATGAGCAAATACTGGTCGAGAATCAACAATAGTAAGACACCTCGCGACATAATATATAAACTAAAGATACCCAACCAAAACCGATTTGCCTCCCGTTGTCTTAATAACCGAGGGTCTTATATAAAGTTGTGTAAATGTAATGACACCACAATTACACTTTGGATAAGACTGCTTGCCAGTCCTCGATTAACACGGTCTACGACTTTTCTTATTTCGTGGTAGATAACGTGTGAGTTCTTGGGAGGCTCGCTAAACTAATCTTTTTATAAAGATCAACCTAGCCGGAGCTTTACTTTTCTTTATTGAAACTCAAATCTCTTGTCTAGGAATAAGCTTCTAGACACGTAATTCGGTTTCTGGAATGTATTTGCCTAGGAAATCTCCTTCTAGGCTCTGGACTTGGATACTGGAACTAGTGAGACGTGGTCTCAAATATATGAAATATGACCAAGATCGCTTGGTCTATGGACACCTGACTGTGAGACAATGGTCTCAAATATACGATATATGTTCAAGATCGCTTGAACAAAGGGGACTATAACTTGACCAAGATCGCTTGGTCTATGGGACAACTAGTGAGACGTGGTCTCAACAATATGATAGATGACTAAGATCGCTTAGTCAAAGGGCACAGAGCAATGAGACAAAGGGGTCTCAAAGACAATATATGTGACCAAGAACACTTGGTCTATGGCACTAATAAGTTTCTAAGGTAAGAAACTTATAATCTCAAGGGAATTCTTTTCCCTGCACTTGTCTCACTTCAAAGGGACTAACTTTGCAAGTGAAATATCTGAGAGGCAGATTGCTACAAATGGGAGATCATATATTTTTTGGGGGAGAATGGGCTCTCCTTATATACATTTTGTGTGGGAAAGTAACCTAGGTTCACAAACAATAAAAAATAAGGAGGACCAATCAAAATATTGGGTCAAACCCAATAAAAGAATAAAATACAAGTGAAAGATGGAGCTATGACATCATTGTGGAGCAGAACATTCTGGAATGTGGAGTAATGACATCATAATGACATCAAGAGTGACATCATTGTGGAGCAAAAGATTCCAGAACCTTCCATGAGTGAGTCAGAGTGAGTCATTGTGGAGCAGAATATTCTAGAAGGAAATGACATCATGAATGATGTCATTGTAGAGTAGAATAATCTAGAGCTTGATGACATAATATCTTTCAACAGAATACCTGCAGGAGTATCTGTGGAGTCTTATGACATCATAATGACATCATACCCTATGGGTACAATTTTATGAAGTGTCAGGTGAGTCAAAGCATCCTAATGAAAAAGTAAAGTAAAGAAACACTAGAGAAAAGTAGGTAGCAAAAATAAGACAGTTGGCAGGAATTGAAACACGGTCTTTTTGGATAGGTTTTTTATTGGCTTTGTACTTTTCTCTATGGTTTTCTCTAGCCAAAGTGAATAAGCCAAAGGCAAGGCTATACCTTAACCTTCATTTCCCTTCTCACATCAACTAGGTCTAAATGTGATTCCCATCTCACATTAGACTTTTTTCCGTCAAAACGTATTCAGATCATGAAACTTGGGGAAAACTGGAAATATGGACCATGGTTTGAAACCAAGGTATGGGTTGACTAGTCTGAGGACTAAGCTAACAGACTTTATCTTTTGAGGGTCACCTAGTATTCATGTCCATGCATGATTCCCACATCATGCAGGACATCCGCGGGGCAGTGAAATCACAACTGTCCCCAGTTGTATGCTATATCACAATAATAGATGTGTTGCTGTAGCAATAACTCTTGTCCAATATCTGCTGGACTTTCTTGTCGTGTTGTGAGGATGGATGTGGTAAATAGATTTGGAAGTGCTTTTGATAAATATTGGTCTCTATGATTTTGCAATCCTATCTTCTGATATGATGCATACTCAATAGATTGGTTTTCTTCAGTGGTAATGACTTTTGTTTTTATTTTTTGTTTCCTATCTCTGTGCAAACATAATTCTTCATGTCCACAGGATGAGGGTGGGTTTGGGATGGGTTATATGAGTCCATCACTTTCTGAGATTGGCTCATCTTCACTGGAAATATTGGCACTTGGTTGTGATGATTGTTCTTCTTCATCCTCAAGGGGGTCTGATAGTGATGATAGAATTGATGAGTCTCTAGAGATATAAGGTACGAGTCTAAATGCAGCTACACCGCGTTTAGATAAGACACCATTCATTTCTCTGAGAACATATGAACCTCCCTTGGTTTGTCTTTCTACAACGAAAGGTCCTAGATATCGTGGTTTTGTTTTTCTATTGAGTTCTTTCTCAATTCTTGTATTGCGTACAAGAACCAAGTCTCCTTTTTGGAAAGTATCGTGATGCATTCGTAGACGGAATTTGTGTTCAAATTGAGCTTTAGACTTGAACCTAGCCTTCTTTAAAGTCTTTGCTGCACGGTCTAAGTCTTCTTGTCTTCGTTCAATTTGACGAATACGTAGGGATAAGAATTCAGCTGGATTCATATTAGCATGGAATCCTTCTACCATGAAGGTGGCTTCTGCTAGATCAAATGGTAGAACGGGATGGACACCATGTAATAGATAGAAGGGAGACCATCCAGTAGTTCGACTGGTGGTAATGTTTTCCGCAAATAGGGCCTGTCTAACCTTTTCAGGCCATTTTGTAATATTCTTTTTACAACTTTTTACTATAGCTTCCCTGATATTGAAATGCCCCCGTTCAACAACTCCATTGGCTTGGGAATTGTAAGGTGAAATCTGAACATGAGGGATATCA
>NW_024542583.1:0-5267 GCF_016758785.1 Suillus bovinus | reverse complement strand
ACCCATCCTCTAGCAGATCACACATCCATGAACCGGGCCCGGTCCCCTACCAATGATCATACCGTATTTTGATACATGTAGCAGTAGCCTCATCCTCCAATTACGGGATGTTCATGGTATCCACATTGCCTCAGTCCTCATCTTACTCTCTCATGCACTACGCTATTCATGGACTCCTATACAGATTGATGCGTCAGGTGCTTACTCCAATAACCGACTTGGTATCCCCTTCTGGTATTCTCACACGACAAGGGTTACTACAGTGCTAGCGTCGATGCAGTCTTTGCATACTGTGTCTTCAGGCGAATCATCCACACAAGAACGCAGGTACTAGATATCAGCTTATGGTACGAAGTGGTGATTACTTTGGACGCAACTGATCACCTGGTCAACCAACAAGTCACCCATTGAGTACCCTAGCTAAGCACTTAAAAAAGAAAACAATTGGCTGTGTACCTTCCTGACATACGCGTGGTCACCGTTACATTACATGTCAGGTCGACGACCTGAACCACGAAACTGCGTGATAGGATTACACAGCAGCCGGTGAAGTGAAGTCCCGAGTAGAAGGAACAATTGGTTCCCATAACTGGAAGAGAAATGACAAGTTTAGAGCCAGGAAATCCGTATCGTGAAACATCAGGTTGGCACATCGGTGACACTAGGAACCACGGTCCGCGGAACGATCAGCAACGTACGAGGCTAATATTATTGTTGTCTTCTAACGGTAAGGACACTTGGCAGGCAATCGTAATAGAGCTGGCCCAGAAATGGCGGGCTTCATCTGAATAGTCAACTTGTTGTCGTACACCAACAGGAATAAACCAAGCAACTTGCGACAAGAGTTAAATATATCAGCGCATGTATTTGAAGCTGGGCAGGGCGGCATACACGAGGATCACCGTCGTGGGACGAGCAAGAAAAGACCTGCGCAAGCAGCACCCGCGACAAAGCTCAACGTCGTAATAAAAACGCCAGGGGCTGTGAAGTTCAGTTTGGCTTCATCCACCTGACGGGATGACCTGGCTCCCAGCTCGCCAGGAGATGGAACTGCGTTTTTCTCCCAACCGTCGTCGAGAAGCCTCCTTATCATCTGATCGTCCAATAGAGCAAGTTCCTCCATTTCCCAAGAAGTGCAGACATCAATCATCCACCGCATCCGTCTCTTCCCAATTTCACCGCCCACCCCGGGGGCTCTCTCCTTCAACTTCACTCTCAGTTCACCCACCCTAGTGATTGCATCTCCGGCGTGCTCTGGAAGGCTTTGCTCGACCTTCTTCCGTATGATATTAGCCAGTTTAGGGCTATTCCCGTTTGTTGAGATCATAATTTGCAGAGGGCCGTCACGGATTGGGAGCCAAAATAAAAGTCGCATGACTCCGGGATATCAGCCACATTAACGGGAATCTTGAGCTCCCTGCATAGGCAACAAATGACACGAGACTGCGCCACATCATCAATCGCCGTTAAGACAAGATCAACGTCGGCCAAGTCTTCTACGCCTCCGAAAAGGCGGTCGTGGTACGTAATATTGTAAGGTCCATCGAGGAAAGATTTGGTAAGAGTGTGCAGTCCGTTGCTTGGACTAATAAGCGTCACGCGAGCGTCGGCAGCAAGCACAGATTCGATACGACCAGAAGCGACATCACCACCGCCAACGATGAGCACGTGCTTTCCTTTCAGTTGCCAGGCTAGCAACAGAGAACCGCCGCCCAGGTGAGGCATGACTGAATCTCAAATCAGTAAAGACGATTGATGGGCCTAGATTCAGATGCTGCGCAAAATATGATGGGGATAAGGAGCAGGTCAGTGATATGAAAAAGGGCTTACGGAGGCACGAGGATGAATTACTGAGAGCTGATGCGGTTGACTCGGAACGAGCGTGCAGGCCGTAGCGTGTCTTACTAGTGACCCACGGTGTACAAAGTTTGTTCTAATAGTGTTGTGTTTGTCATGGAGACTGAAACTGATAAATTATTGTCGATACTTAACAGAAGGGCCATACCACCATACCACCGCCTCCCACTGCCCTCCCATAGCCTCTTTCCATGAGTACTCCTTGACACTACTGTCGACTTTTCTCCCCACGCATCGAACTGCCTTGAATTGCTGTATAGCCGCATCAAATTTTGATCGTCTCAGCAGCACCGCCATCTGTATACTACACACATATTTATATTGTAAGCGAAATTCTGCGATTTTCAATCTTTTGGTTCACAGAGCGCTCACTACTTTTTTCTTTCGTTCTTTTTTGTTCTTTTCCTGCTGCGCAGAGGCTTGACGTTGATCGTCATTTGACCAGTTTTTTGGCGTCGAACTCTAGCCAGGTGCTATCGTTCCTCTACTCTCCGGAAGAGTCTCCATCAATTCGATCCAGCTCACCAGCAAGCCCATTCGTTAGGACGCCTGTTCTCTTGACCATCTGACTCTCTTCTACACAACGCCCCATTTAGTTCAATCATTCAGGCAAAAACAATCATGATGTCGAAGAAACTGATTGCTGCATGGGCATTCTTTGATATATGTCTCATGGCCGCCGGTATCCTCTCGTTGACCTTGTCCATTGTATGGCGTCAACCCAACCTTTTGTTCAACTTGACGTTTGGTGGTGTGAACTTGACTGGTAAGTGCTCACGTACCTCTACGCACAATATCCCTCTGAAAATGATATCTGAAGCTGGCAGCGTGCTTGGTATAACTCTCCTCGCCACATTTGTTCTCTCACTGCTTGTCATCATACAACGCGGTACCCTGGGCTTGAAAATCCTCAACTGGGGTACTTCTTGCAAACAGCATTATCATCCTAGTTATTGGCACATATATCTGGATCTTCACGCTGCATGAACGGAATAACTACCATGCTGTATTTGGGCAACAGAGCAACGAGACCAAGATTTTGATCCAGGATATGGTGCGTCCCACCCGGACCTGCGACTCGCGACTCGTGGTTTTATTGTGTTTTTTTATAGCTCAAGTGCTGTGGTTACTTCAACGCTGCTGATGAAGTTGCGTTTGGAGGCACTACCTGCCCTAATCAGGCCGCTGCAACTGCTTTGAACAATTTCTGTGTCACGCCTATCACCAAGTTCACGGATCTGACACTGAACAACGTTTTCAGGTACTTTTCCCTTCTTATTTCCTCACAAACAGAACTCTCATACCCTCTGCAGCACTGTTGATGGTTTCATGGCAATCGTGATTGGTTTTTTCCTGGCAAATATGTGCGTTATCAAGAAGGTGAGCTATTATTGTTTTAGTACCTGGCCACACTGTTGATCTGTTTCCCTCTCAACCAGAGGCAAGAGTTTGAGCGCTTTGAAAAGATCGACTCGAAGCGTGGCGGGCACAGTTTTATTTAAAGTGCATTGCTACCGCTCTCCGATTGTTATCGTTGCCCCATTCGTTCAGGCAGTCAAGGTTTACCCGTAGTCTGTGACTGCGGATGGCGTTATAGCCCAAACTTGTCTTTTTAATTCGAGGACATTGTTCCATTGGTTTTATAATTGTCTTGGATACTACCTAGGCCTAAAGAAGGAAGAACAGTACTTCGTGGATGCGGACTTCCCTTTTTCCGTTCGAGTACTGGACTAGTGTATCGATAGTAATTCAATGGGTTTGGAACGAGATCTGGCTGTGAAGTGATGGGGTTGCTCATACTAGTAATGCCAAGTACTCACGGTGTAAGTGTTTGCTAATCAAGAACCTTGAAGCATACCAGTCATGCTCTCCGAACTGCACATAAGAACTTTAACTTGTTAACGTCACCCATGCCCAGGACTCGCAAAAAGAAGATTCCTGTAACGAACACTAACAAAGCGAGCTCATCGAGCACCCCCACCTCAAGCCGCACTGTCATCCGACGGTTTCATGTCCTGCTGAAAAAACAGGGACAACTGAAAAACACATCTTCTGCCAATGCTGAAGTACTCGAAGAAATAGAACGCGAGATCGGCGAGCTGGGAGGATTAGCGGCCTACCAGCGTATGTCGAGTATTGGGCAGGGGAACGACCGCGGTGGTGGAAGTGAGAAAGTGCTCATACAGTGGCTGATTGATATGGGACTTCGGAAGAGGGAAGCTGCTGAAGGGAAGCTGAGGTACTTAAGTGCCGCGTTCTTTCTTGGAGCAATTCAGCTGACTCTGAACATCTACGACAAACAGGCTTCTGGAAGTTGGTGCTCTAAAGCCTGACAACTATGGAACATGCATGTCATGGATAGATACCACGCCTATGGACCTTCGCAGCCGCCATCCCTCTATTATAGAGCAGGATTTTCTGTTGACGGACGAGGATGAAAACCGAGGCAAGTGGGATGTCATCAGCCTGAGCTTGGTCGTGAATTTCGTTCCGGATCCGCGAGATCGAGGTATGTGTGCATTGTTTCGGACTATCCGCAATTTGACACTATCTTTCAGGGCGGATGTTATGCCTTGCGCACTCTATGTTAGCCCCAGACGGCCTACTCTTCCTTGCGGTAAGCAATTGACTCGGTTCACAAGTCTTTTAGCGCATCCATTAATACTAACCTGGTCCTCTTACTAGCTTCCGCTTCCGTGCGTCGAGAATTCCCGATACTTGACTTTTGATAAGCTTCAATCTCTTATGAACGTCCTCGGATTTACTGAGGTCCAGCGGAAGTGGAAGAAGGGCGGGAAAATGGCGTATTGGCTGTACAGGAAAAGTGAGGGCGACCATAAGCCTCTTGACGAATATCGTAAGAAGAATGTCTGTAGGCAAGGCGATAGAAATAACTTTGCAATCCTATTGCCATGATCATAACACTCTTTGCTGATGGCCGCGCTGTAAAAGGTTTCGAATAAGTTGGTTGATTGTCCACGCACTCCGAGTCGTCGGTAAAGCATGCACAGTCGTCCAACTTCGACTGTTGTACTGACGAAAACGATCTGACGCGAAGGCTCCTGTGAGGTTGGGCTGAGTCCGAGTGTTAGCTCGGGCTGGACGCTGAAGGATTGAGCCGCTGGGTGGGCGGGCAAACGAACAGCGATTTGTGTGGAGCCTTGCGGAAGAACGATGGATAGATGAATAAGATGAATTGATGGTGCGAAAGAATCAATGGATGTAGCGGTGGGTGGGGTGGAACGAACTAACGTATGGTATGGTATTATGAATGTGAGGGGCGAGTAAACGAGAGGATAGTAATAGATATTCTGATACGCAGATACTACGATTCGAATAGTAACGAGAAGGTAGAAAAACCAAGCGTCACGCTCAGTTGGACGCGTGGTGCTGACTCTCCGGCAAGCTCC
>NW_024542582.1:0-5279 GCF_016758785.1 Suillus bovinus | reverse complement strand
ACAAGGCACCCCCTTGGGTTTGTGCTTGTGTATCCACACGCCATTGGAGGGGTTGACTTTGCGTTCAGTCGAGGTAGGAGTTACAACGTTGGTGTATTCTGATCCTGGTCCGTGCGTGCCATCTTTAGCTGTCCACATTGACGATTAGCTTCTTCAGCGAATGCTGTTGCAACATCTTCGAACGAGACTTGTAGGGGAGTGATGGACTTGGCAGAAGTGGAGAATGAGGGAGCCTTGTATAACCCAAGAGTAAGACTTCGACCCACTGGGGGGTTTCAGGTAGCCCATGTAAGAGCATCCAGACAGCTTCTGGGTCCGAAATGGCGACTTCCATCTCTGTGAATCTTCGACGTGCACCCACTCTTTGATGGAAGAAAGTTTGGTGCTCGTAGGCTGTCCTGGCGTAGCGATCTTGGGCATCACACTGGCGAATTCTATGACATCGTCAGGGTCAGTGCCATTGCTACAGTGGTTGCATATTCCTTCACTGGCTAGGGCCAATTCTACAGTCCTGCGCCATGCCGGGTAAACGTCCAAGCCAGTGAGCTTGATGATATGATCATATTTTTTCATAGTAGAGAAATGATAGATGCGGGTTCGTCCGTTAGATGAATTTGAGATTAGTTAGCATGCATGTGGGTCAGAGATCCTTTAGAGCTCAGGGCTCATAACCTGTAGACACTAGTAGATCTAGCGGAGAACACACTGGTGTGATACATCAGTACTCAAGAAGAATGGACATAGGAGTATCTACTCACCTCAGTATGTCATGGAAACAATACTGAGGTGACTGCAAGACGGAGCAAGACTTTGTACTGTCTGATAATGATTATGTAACAAGCTCAGGGAAAAGTGGAGCAGAGGTGTTTGTATGGTTGAGAAGGTAGAGCAAAGGCATTTGTATGGTCAAGAAGACAGAGAAGTGCCAAGCGACAATGAAGCAGGCTATAAGACAGTTTTGAGTCAAGTTGCCTTTACGATCGCGAGTTGCATCGCGATCCTTGCCACTAGGGGCATGCAATATGAGTACCATCTATGGCGCCGGCAGCATTGGCAAAGTATGAGTAGAATTTCGGGTTTCAAAGGACTTTGAGAGGCATTGGACTGTCTGCGCTGGGTAGCTGGACATACAATGAATAAATCGGGGGGGAGGAAAATGCGTTGAGAATATGTTTGAAATACGTTCAAAACAATAAGCAAATGTATGACACTAAGGGATAACATATTTTGCTATTGTGTCATTGGAGCATTGAAAGCATTCACCAAGATGGCGAACAGAGAGTCCTGTGACAGATGCATACAAGAAGATGGCAAGCTGCTCCTCAAGTGTGACATGTTTTGAATTTCTGCACCCTGAATCGTGAAGTATATTCAATAGTACAATAGAATACATGATGCTGCATGCCAAGTTCGCATCGTATGTGGTCTGGATGTCGTGCGAGGAGTTCGTTGACCCATGCCATTACAGACAAGGCTGAAGTATAATAGGGTTGCTTGTTGTAGTGAGTTTGCGAGTGACCTTGGAGTACCTGCCCAGCAGCATCAATAGCCATTGCTACACGAGCAGCACCATGGAACATCTTGTCTATCCAGTGCAGCTCATTTACGTCCAGTCGGTCGGAGTCTACCGCATCAGCACAATTGGAATCTTCATCCGCACTGTCTTCGATGTCGACATCATCTTTGTCTAGTGGGTCTAGTAGATCAAATTTGGCATTGAGGTCGTTAGGATGCATTGTGTTGTACAATAGGCTCAGCGACCACTATCATATTGTATCAGCATGATCACGGGACATTATTTTTGGTCTCGGATTTGGTCTTGTATGGGCTACGTTGGAATTTCAAAGTTGGTTGGCGAAAATGATGTCCGAACAGACTCTTAGGCCACTATCGAGAAACTCAGAACTTGTGTTTTTGAAACTTTGGATGGCTGTATATCAAGGTTTACAAGCTTAGTAATATCAAGCTCTATGTGTGGGATTTTCCTTATGCACACCTCCTGACTTGCACTAGTTTTAATTCTAACCAAATCTCAAGACCTCACTGTAGGATACCAGTTTGACTCATATCACAATAGCAAGCTTACATAATAATACACTCATATATCACACCATGTCTGAACTGATTCCAGTGACTCCATTCTAATTCCAAATTGCAAAATATGAGAGGTTGATTTCAAAAAGTCTGACATTTGTATATTTGTGCAACATAGGGGTTGATTTCACGCAAATCTGACATTTGCATATTTGCGCAATATGAGGGGTCGATTTTGCGCAAATCTGACACTTGCATATTTGCGCAATATGAGGGGTCAAGTTTGCACAAATCTGACATTTGCATATTTGCGCAATATGGGGGGTCCATTTCACGCAAATCTGACATTTGCATATTTGCGCAATATGAAGGGTCCATGTCACGCAAATCTGACATTTGTATTTTTGCAATATGAGGGTTGATTTCAAATCTGACATTTGTATATTTGTGCAATAGGGGTTGATTTCACGCAAATCTGACATGTGCATATTTGCGCATATGAGGGGTCCATTTCACGCAAATCTGACATGTGCATATTTGCGCAATATGGGGGTCCATTTCACGCAAATCTGACATGTGCATATTTGCGCAATATGGGGGGTCCATTTCACGCAAATCTGACATTGCATATTTGCGCAATATGGGGGGTCATTTCACGCAAATCTGACATGTGCATATTTGCGCAATATGGGGGGTCCATTTCACGCAAATCTGACATTTGCATATTTGCGCAATATGAAGGGTCCATCACGCAAATCTGACATTTGTATATTTGCGCAATATGAGGGGTCAATTGTGCGCAAATCTGACATTGTATTTGCGCAATATGGGGGGTCCATTTCACGCAAATCTGACATTTGTATATTTGCGCAATATGAAGGGTCCATTTCACGCAAATCTGACATTTGTTATTTGCGCAATATGGGGGTCATTTGCGCAAATCTGACATTTGTATATTTGCGCAATATGAGGGGTCCATTTCACGCAAATCTGACATTTGTATATTTGCGCAATATGAGGGTCCATTTCACGCAAATCTGACATTTGTATATTTGCGCAATATGAGGGGTCAATTTTGCGCAAATCTGACATTTGTATTTTTGCGCAATATGAGGGGTCAATTTTGCGCAAATCTGACATGTGCATATTTGCGCAATATGGCTGTTTTAGATATACCATAACCCAGCCTTAACTCTAATGGACTTGCAAAATCATGGGTAGAAATGAATTAAGGTTACCCGGAGCATACCAGAACGGAAGTACAATCAATTGACGAGAGACCGAGTTTAGCGCCGAGGGACGCTTTAGCAGTGAATTAAGTCTTAAAAGGTTAGTACGACAGGGCAGGGACCGCATGGCAACCGGCAATTGCGAGGATTGGATGAAAATGGACAGGCTATAGACCAAAAGAGGAGGCGAGCGAGCAGATGAATGCGTGAGTGGGAAAACGTCGAGATAATGATATAGATTCGATATAGTCAAGATACGCGGGATAGATCTGATGAAAGACGGGGAAGGTGAGCCAAACAGAGAGGCGATGGAAAAACAGAGGCTCTGACCGGCAGACAGACGATAGGGAAGGAAGAGATGTTGGAGACTGAAACAGGTAGGACAGACGATGGGTAAAGCTGGAGAGGCGAAATGAATGAGCATAATGACTTGTGATAAGAGGAGAAAACGAAAGACAGAAAGCAGGGAATACGAACGTACGAGACTGTGGCTGGGAGTCGACAAGTCAACGTTTGAACAAGATTAAAAGTCGCGCTCGTCGTAGATGCAGGCGATCGAAGAAAGAAAAGAGGTGTGGAAACGATATGGGCGAGGATAGAGAGACAGAATGTACTACTAGTAAGAACACGAATGAAATGAAATGACGCACCAAATGAAATTGGGGCGGAAAGACATTGCTGGTATGGCAGGCGATAGCACGAGTGGGAATGGAACTACAGCGCAGGACAACGATGAAACAGATATAGATAGTTAGTAATAAAAAGAGAGTGCATACAGGGGGATACAAAGGAGAACGCCTGGGGAGAACACTTGGACGAACCAGACGTTGCTAGATTGCAGGGCGTACTACTAAAACAACGAGATGCTGCAATGTTGGACAACATGGCAAAAACGGGAGCATGAGAGGAGTTGCTGAATGAGTCAATGATTGGGAGGAAAGTCACACACATGACGAAAGTCGAACGAGCAGAACACATTAGCATTGGCAGACATCAAACATATGCTCAACAGAGAGACTACTGCAACGGCAAAAGATTGAAACAACGAACAACACCAGCAAGACGTACGCAGGGACATACAGAAGAGAGAGCACAAATACAACTACAACTGCAAGAGCAAAAGAAAGAGATGATGCATAGGCGAAAGGCAAGGGCAGCAAAGCTACATTACATTTACATTGGAACAATTGTATTGTCAGCCTCATCCTCAGAAGATCCTTGGACGGCCACCTTGGATTTCTTCTTCTGTTTACTGCCACGGCCTTGGGTCGAGGATGAGGACGAAGCACCTATAATTATTTTGATATGATGATTAATGATAAATATTTTGAACGAAGTCAGCGATTGATATATGCGATGCGAACGGAAATAGAAACGCACCTGTGGCAGCACGGGAACGCTTGGCTGAAGACGAAGCGACGCGTCGTTCTTTACGGGTTAGGTTAGCTGATATACGATAGAATACAATTAAAATGAGACGAACCAGTGCGACGAGGTGGGAGTTGTTGAGTCAAAGGTTGTGTGGGCATATACGCTACAAAAGAATATGAAAATGAACAAATGGACGCGGTGGATACCGTCTGGACGGCGGGCTCACAAGCATCATCGGGATCATCTGGCTCGCTATGATCCTCGCTTTGAATGTCGTCCGGTTCGTACTCTGGTTCGTATTGTTCTATAGGTTCGTCGTCGTCGTCGTCTTCTTCGTTGTCGTTGTCGTCGGGGTTGAACCAACCGATGTCATCGGCGCTGAAGCCATCTATGATGTCCTGCGGGGACGGAGTGATTGACGGGAGTGTACTTTGAAGTAAATTACCTATAATGTATGAACGAGATCGTTAGATACCAATGACCACTGAAATATGAAATTGAATACATACCAAGCGTATCAGACGCCGATAGAACGGTGTCCACCGCGTCTGTCATCTCCTTGTCACCATCTGGATCCTCTTGTTCACAAGTCTCTACGAGTGCAGAGTTTGTTGGTCGAGGTGTTGTATTTGTATCTAGCAATAT
>NW_024542581.1:0-5297 GCF_016758785.1 Suillus bovinus | reverse complement strand
GAGGTTTTCTCCTAAACCCTACGCCTACGCTCAGATCAAGCAAAAATCAAGCAAAGTCGAGCCCAGTCCAAACAAGAATTTCGCCTCCTCACCCATGCCTCCAAGATCAAGCAAAAAAAACAGCAAAAATCAAGCAAAGTCAGCCCAGTCCTGACCAGGTCTTCGCCTTTCGCTCACACACTTCAGATCAAGCAAAATCAAGCAAAAATCAAGCAAGTCAGCAAATCGCCCGAACAAGGTTTTCGCCTCAGGCCACGCATCAGATCAAGGAAAATCAAGGAAAATCGAAACAAGGTTCCGACCTTCGCCCAAGAATCACTCCAGACAAGGTAAGGTCAAGCAAAACAATAGTCGAGACCACAACAACCAGGGCAACAGTGGATCAGAGAGAACAAGCAAACAACAAGATACGATGACAAGAGAAACAAGGCAAAAAAGACTACGACGGAATAAAGCAACGACAAGATCCGCTAAACTACGATCAACAAGGGAAACGCCCCAGTTAGCGCTAGCTTCGGTTCGAACCACCCAGTTAGAGCTAGGTTCGTTTTAGCTCGCTTAGGTCAAGAACGTATCGTCTCGGTCTCGTTTCTCGAACAAATAACATGACAGCGAGACAATACAAAAGAACAAAACAACGCCCCATAACAAAAATCAAGCCTATCAAAACGAAATTCCGTCCTCGCCAATACAAATGCGCACGACCAATACGACAGCGAGACAAAGCAAAGCCAATACAAGACTACGATAGCAAGACGATACAAGAGAACGAAACAGCGACCCCTAATAAACAAAATCAAGGAAAATCAAGCAATGTCGAAACGAAATTCCGTCCTAGCCAGACGCAAGAATACGATCAGGGAACGCCCAAAAACACAAAAATCAAGCAAAATGAAGTCAAGCGAAAATGAGATTCTGGCCTCACCAGACGCATCAAAGACTACGACAACATCGATCAAAAATCGCAAAAATCAAGCAAAACAAAGTCAAGTCAAAACGAGGTTCTGTCCTCGGCCCGCCCGCCACCCGAGACGAGCGCCACGACAAGCAAGACCACGAAATGAAGACAATCCATCGATCAAGGAAAGTCAAGCGAAACAAGCAGACAAGAAACAGACAAGCCAGAGCACAACAACAACGTTCCACGAAAATGAAGCTAATCGGAGATGCAACATGCAAGACAATGCATCCAGGAAGATCTCTGTAATAAATCACATCAAATCAGCACGCATGCATGAAGATTTCTTCAAGAAATATTCCCATGATCTCACACAAAATAAGCTGACGCCTGCCTATTCCGAATGCCTATGCACTATGCGCCACCTCGCGCCACCGTTGTAAAAACCCAAAAATCAAGCAAAGTCAAACAAAGTCTGAAAGAGGATTCGACCCGGGCCACAAGGATAAGGAATATGAAAGTCAAGACTATGACAGCAAAAAATCAAGAAAACAAGCAAAACGCAACGACAAGGAAGTCAAGGATAAGCAACACGATACAATACCGATAGTCAAGGATAAAGGAATAAGCAGGGCAAATCATACCTTAGATTTCCCCCACCCCCCGCCCGTTAGAGATAGGTTTCTCGTCGTCTCGTATAAAAACATATTCTCTCGGTGTCTCGGTTCTCGGTCAGTCAAGCTTAGCAAGACACCACAATAGCAAAAAAAAATAGCAAAAATCACGCAAAATCAAGCCAAGTCCGCACGAGGTTTTCGCCTAAAGCTACGCCTCAGATCAAGCCATGCAATAGCAAACAAATAGCAAAAATCACGCAAAATCAAGCCAAGTCCGAACAAGGTTTTTGCCTCGAGCTACGCCTCAGATCAAGCAAATATCAAGCAAAGTCAAGCCCAGTCCTGACGAGGTTTTCGCCTCGCCCTACGCCTCAAGATCAAGCAAAGTCAAGCCCAGTCCTGACGAGATTTTCGCCTTCCCTTACCCTTCAGATCAAGCAAAATCAAGCGACGCAATAGCAAAAAAAATAGCAAAAATCAAGCAAAAGTCAAGCAAAGTCAAGCAAAGTCTGAACGAGGTTTCGACCCAGGCCATAAGGAAATATGATGGCAAAAAATCAAGAAGACAAGCAAAAGACAAGGATAAGGATCACGATCACGATACAAAAAGCAAGTCAAGGATAAGAAATGCGATAGTCAAGACTACAATAAGCGAGGACTACGATACGATAAGCAAGTCAAGGATAAGAAACACGACACCATAGGATACGATACGATAGTCAAGACAACGATAAGAAACCCAATGGACTACATTACGATAACTTACGATAACAATACAATAGTCAAGGACAAGCAGGGCAATCATATTCAGATTCCCCCCACCCCCCACCCGTTAGCTCTCTCGTCGTCTCGGATAAAAACGTATTCTCTCGGCGTCTCGGTTCTCGGTCAGTTAGCTCAGCAAGACACTACAATACACCACGACGGTCAAGACAAGGACAAGGAATAAAATACGCTAGCACAGCGAGACAAGCGACGCAATAGCAAAAAAACAGCAAAAATCACGCAAAATCAACCCAAGTCTGAACGAGGTTTTCGCCTTCGCTTACGCTTCAGATCAAGCCATGCAACAGCAAAATCACGCAAAATCAAACCAAGACAAGCACTACGATAGCCAAGACAATGAAATCAAAGTCACCACCCCAGACAAGCAAGACTATGGAGCAATCTAGACAATAGAAAGAAAACAAGCAAGCACAGACAGGCACAGTCAAGGCAAGACTACGAAATGAAGGTCAAGAGATCCAGACAACAGAAATAAGCAGGCGTCAGCTTATTTTCAAAAATCAGGCAACGCGATACCAACGCAATCCAAAGCAAAGTCGAGCCCAGTCCTGACGAGGTTTTCGCCTAAACCTACGCCTCAGATCAAGCAAAAATCAAGCAAAGTCGAGCCCAGTCCAAACAAGAATTTCGCCTCACGCCATGCCTCAAGATCAAGCAAAAAAACAGCAAAAATCAAGCAAAGTCAAGCCCAGTCCTGACCAGGTCTTCGCCTTTCGCTCACACTTCAGATCAAGCAAAATCAAGCAAAAATCAAGCAAAGTCAAGCAAAGCCCGAACAAGGTTTTCGCCTCAGGCCACGCATCAGATCAAGGAAAAATCAAGGAAAATCGAAACAAGGTTCCGACCTTCGCCCAAGAATCACTCCAGACAAGGATAAGGTCAAGCAAAACAATAGTCGAGACCACAACAACCAGGGCAACAGTGGATCAGAGAGAACAAGCAAACAACAAGATACGATGACAAGAGAAATACAAGGCAAAAAAGACTACGACGGAATAAAGCAAACGACAAGATCCGCTAAACTACGATCAACAAGGGAAACGCCCCAGTTAGCGCTAGCTTCGGTTCGAACCACCCAGTTAGAGCTAGGTTCGTTTTAGCTCGCTTAGGTCAAGAACGTATCGTCTCGGCGTCTCGTTTCTCGGAACAAATAACATGACAGCGAGACAATACAAAAGAACAAAACAACGCCCCATAACAAAAATCAAGCCATATCAAAACGAAATTCCGTCCTCGCCAATACAAATGCGCACGACCAATACGACAGCGAGACAAAGCAAAGCCAATACAAGACTACGATAGCAAGACGATACAAGAGAACGAAACAGCGCCCTATAACAAAAATCAAGGAAAATCAAGCAATGTCGAAACGAAATTCCGTCCTAGCCAGACGCAAGAATACGATCAGGGAACGCCCAAAAACACAAAAATCAAGCAAAATGAAGTCAAGCGAAAATGAGATTCTGGCCTCACCAGACGCATCAAAGACTACGACAACATCGATCAAAAATCGCAAAAATCAAGCAAAACAAAGTCAAGTCAAAACGAGGTTCTGTCCTCGGCCCGCCCGCCACCCGAGACGAGCGCCACGACAAGCAAGACCACGAAATGAAAGACAATCCATCGATCAAGGAAAGTCAAGCGAAACAAAGCAGACAAGAAACAGACAAGCCAGAGCACAACAACAACAGTTCCACGAAAAATGAAGCTAATCGGAGATGCAACATGCAAGACAATGCATCCAGGAAGATCTCTGTAATAAATCACATCAAATCAGCACGCATGCATGAAGATTTCTTCAAGAAATATTCCCATGATCTCACACAAAATAAGCTGACGCCTGCCTATTCCGAATGCCTATGCACTATGCGCCACCTCGCGCCTACCGTTGTAAAAACCCAAAAATCAAGCAAAGTCAAACAAAGTCTGAAAGAGGATTCGACCCGGGCCACAAGGATAAGGAATATGAAAGTCAAGACTATGACAGCAAAAAATCAAGAAAACAAGCAAAACGCAACGACAAGGAAGTCAAGGATAAGCAACACGATACAATACGATAGTCAAGGATAAGGATAAGCAGGGCAATCATACCTTAGATTTCCCCCACCCCCCGCCCGTTAGAGATAGGTTTCTCGTCGTCTCGTATAAAAACATATTCTCTCGGTGTCTCGGTTCTCGGTCAGTCAAGCTTAGCAAGACACCACAATAGCAAAAAAAAATAGCAAAAATCACGCAAAATCAAGCCAAGTCCGCACGAGGTTTTCGCCTAAAGCTACGCCTCAGATCAAGCCATGCAATAGCAAACAAATAGCAAAAATCACGCAAAATCAAGCCAAGTCCGAACAAGGTTTTTGCCTCGAGCTACGCCTCAGATCAAGCAAATATCAAGCAAAGTCAAGCCCAGTCCTGACGAGGTTTTCGCCTCGCCCTACGCCTCAAGATCAAGCAAAGTCAAGCCCAGTCCTGACGAGATTTTCGCCTTCCCTTACCCTTCAGATCAAGCAAAATCAAGCGACGCAATAGCAAAAAAAATAGCAAAAATCAAGCAAAAGTCAAGCAAAGTCAAGCAAAGTCTGAACGAGGTTTCGACCCAGGCCATAAGGAAATATGATGGCAAAAAATCAAGAAGACAAGCAAAAGACAAGGATAAGGATCACGATCACGATACAAAAGCAAGGTCAAGGATAAGAATTGCGATAGTCAAGCACTGACAATAAGCGGAGGACGTACGATACGAGGTAAGGCAGTCAAGGATAGAAACAACGACAGGCCATAAGTAATAAACTATCGATAGGGGTCAAGGACAACGATAAGAAACCCAATGGAGCTACATTACGATAACTTACGATTAACAATAACAATAGGTCACAGTGACAAGCAGGGCAATCATATTCAGATTCCCCCCACCCCCCACCCGTTAGCTCTCTCGTCGTCTCGGATAAAAACGTATTCTCTCGGCGTCTCGGTTCTCGGTCAGTTAGCTCAGCAAGACACTA
>NW_024542580.1:0-5367 GCF_016758785.1 Suillus bovinus | reverse complement strand
AACCATTACCCTCAAAGTAAGGAAAATATCCTAATGACCATTAGGCTTCTATGCAAGACCTGCCCTAAACCACTACGCCCAAAGTCAAGCAAAAACCTTGACAAGGGTTAGGATCACAGAGAGAGACCTGCCCTAAACCACTACGCCCAAAGTCAAGCAAAAACCTTGACAAAGGTTAGGATCACAGAGAGACCTGCCCTAAACCACTACGCCCAAAGTCAACAAAAATTAGGTTACGCGGCGTACCGGTCGATTCACTTATTTTCTATTTTTTTTTTTCTCACTCGCTCGCTTATCTTCTCCCTCGTCTTTTTTTCTTTTTTCTTTCCTTCTTCTCCCTTCGCCCTCGCCCCTTCCCCCTTCTTGCCTTTGAAGCGCTTTCCTTCGCTCCCCTTCGAGATCCTCCCTAAGGAGGACCCCAAAGAGAAGCGTCGGTTCCTCCCTATTAAGGGTGGACGCGCCTCTCCAGCATGCGCCCTTACCGCGAGGCCAAGAGATGGCAGGCCTCGCGGTCTACAGCCTTGCCAAAGGGCTGGTTTCATAGATGAGGTCCGACGCATAGACCTCATCCGAGCGCATATAAGCGCAGCAAACCCATCGTAATTCCATCCATCAGCCTCGTACCCTATCGAAAGCTTATCAAAACCCTCAAAAACGCGTCCATTAGCTCCATTTCGCTAATAAAAGTATGCCAAAACCCTCAAAAACGCGCCCATTAGCGTTGTTTCCATTGTTGCCATGCACCACTCCCATATAGTAGGAAAGCTGTGTTGTTTGTCCGTGATATGCCTGGAGCGCAGTAGGCGTGCGAAACTATGTCCACTATATCGCGTTTTTGAGCATTTTTGGACACTGAAAAATTCAGCCTCCTGAAATCCTTGATTTTTGCGTCCACATTAGGAAAATCCTAATGAAATGGTCAAAATTGCGGACACAACACTTTCCTAGTGTCCACTATATCAAAACACTACACTTTCCTATACAAATATGTCAAAATTGCGGACACTACACTTTCCTAATGAAAGTCTATACAAAATCGCCAAAATTGCGCATTTCTTATCTTTTCTCATCTTTCTCTAATGAAAGTCTATATGAAATCCCAAACTTTTCGCATTTCTTATCTTTTGGTCATCTTTCCTAATGAAAGTCTATATGAAATTGGAAAATTTTCGCATTTCTTACCTTTTCTTGACATTTCCTAATAAAAGTCTATACAAAATCGCAAAATTTGGGCTTTTCATATCTTTTGGTCATCTTTCCTAATGAAAGTCTATATGAAATCGCAAAATTTGGGCTTTTCTTATCTTTTGACAACTTTTCATAATGAAAGTCTATACAAAATCGCAAAATTTTCGCATTTCTTATCTTTTCTTGACATTTTATAATGAAAGTCTATATAAAATCGCAAAATTTGGGCATTTCTTATCTTTTCTTACCTTTTTCTAATGAAAGTCTATGCAAAATCGCAAGATTTGGGCTTTTCTTATCTTCTGATCAATTTTCCTAATGAAAGTCCATGTAAAATCGCAAAATTTGGGCTTTTCTTATCTTTTGGTCATCTTTCCTAATGAAAGTCTATGCAAAATCGCAAAATTTGGGCATTTCTTATCTTCTGGTCATCTTTCCTAATGAAAGTCCATGTAAAATCGCAAAATTTGGGCTTTTCTTATCTTTTGGTCATCTTTCCTAATGAAAGTCTACATAAAATCGCAAAATTTGGGCTTTTCATATCTTTTGGTCATCTTTCCTAATGAAAGTCTACATAAAATCGCAAAATTTGGGCTTTTCTTATCTTTTCTTAACATTTCTCAATGAAAGTCTATATAAAATCCCCAAAATTGCGGATTTCTTATCATTTCCTAATCAAAGTCTATACATAATCACACGATTTGGGTGCACATCATAACTGGTGTTGTCCAAGTGGTTCTCAACAGACTGAAAATCTGTGGGTTCAAAACCCGCAAACCACTACAGACTCAAAATCTGTGGGTTCAAAACCTTCACACCACGACAGACTTGAAATCTGAAACTGAGCAGGCTTGAAACCTGTTACATGTCATTTTTCCTAATTAAAGTCTATACAAAATCGCCAAAATTGCGGATCTCTTATCTTTTGACGACTTTTCCTAATAAAAGTCTATTGAAAATCGCAAGCTTTGTGTCCACATCATAACTGGTGTTGTCCAAGTGGTTCACTACAGAATCAAAATCTGTGGGTTCAAAACCCGCAAACCACTACAGACTCAAAATCTGTGGGTTCAAAACCTGCACACCACGACAGACTTGAAATCTGAAACCAAGCAGGCTTAAAACCTGGTTAATGTTGTTTTTCTTAATCAAAGTCTAAACAAAATCGCCCAACTTGCAGATCTCTTATCTTTTGACGACTTTTCCTAATGAAAGTCTATCCAAATTCGCCAAAATTGCGTACACATCATAACCGGTGTTGTCCAAGTGGTTCACAACAGAATCAAAATCTGTGGGTTCAAAACCCGCATACCGCAACAGACTCAAAATCTGTGGGTTCAAAACCTACACACCGCAACAGACTTGAAATCTGAAACCAAGCAGGCTTGAAACCTGCTGGACGTCATTTTTCATGATCAAAGTCTATTCAAAATCGCCAAAATTGCGGATCTCTTATATTTTGATGACTTTTCCTAATGAAAGTCTATTGAAAATTCCCAAATTTGCGCATTTCTTATCTTTTGGCCACTTTTTGTAATGAAAGTCTATACAAAACCCCCAACATTGCATACACATCATGACTGGTGCTGTCCAAGTGGTTCACAACAGACTGAAAATCTGTGGGTTCAAAACCCGCATACCACTACAGACTCAAAATCTGTGGGTTCAAAACCTGCGCACCACGACAGACTTGAAATCTGAAAGAGCAGGATTGAAACCTGCTTGATGTCATTTTTGTAATCAAAGTCTATTCAAAATTGCCAAAATTGCAGACTTCTTATCTTATGACGACTTTTCCTAATGAAAGTCTATGCAAAATCGCAACATTTGCATGCAGATCATAACCGGTGTTGTCCAAGTGGTTGTCATAACAGACTCAAAATCTGTGGGTTCAAAACCTGCGTACCGCTACAGACTCAAAATCTGTAGGTTCAAAACCTGCGCACCGCAACAGAATCGAAATCTGCAAGAGCAGGCTTGAAACCTGCTCGAGGTCATTTTTTGTAATCAAAGTCAATTCAAAATCACTAAAATTGCCGACTTCTTATCTTATGACGACTTTTCCTAATGAAAGTCTATGCAAAATCGCAACATTTGCATGCAGATCATAACCGGTGTTGTCCAAGTGGTTCTCAACAGACTGAAAATCTGTGGGTTCAAAACCCGCATACCACTACAGACTCAAAATCTGTGGGTTCAAAACCTGCGCACCACAACAGACTTGAAATCTGAAACCGAGCAGGCTTGAAACCTGTTACATGTCATTTTTCCTAATCAAAGTCTATACAAAATCGCCAAAATTGCGGATTTCTCATCTTTTGACGACTTTTCCTAATGAAAGTCTACACAAAGCCCCCACAATTACACACACATCATAACTGGTGTTGTCCAAGTGGTTCACTACAGAATCAAAATCTGTGGGTTCAAAACCCGCATACCACTACAGACTCAAAATCTGTAGGTTCAAAACCTGCGCACCACAACAGACTTGAAATCTGAAACCGAGCAGGCTTGAAACCTGCTTGATGTCTTTTTTCTAATCAAAGTCTATTGAAAATCGCAAAATTTGCACATTGCTTATCTTTTGACCACTTTTCCTAATCAGAGTCTATTCAAAATCACCAAATTTGCGCATTCCTCGTCTTTTGACCACTTTTCATTATGAAAGCCTATCCAAAATCATCAAATTTGCGTGTCTCTTATCTTCCAAGCGACTTTCCTGATCAAAGTCACTCATTTGCGATATGGCTGAGTGCCCATATGATCCCTTTTTCTTTCTATATGATATCCACGGCCATAGGACTTTGAAAGCACCGCATCCCGTCTGATCTGCGCAGTTAACCAAAGTGCCGCCTAGTTAGTACCATGGTGGGGGACCACACGGGAATCCTAGGTGCTGTGGTTTTTTCTCAATCAACTTCGCATTTTTGCATCTATTCAATAGACTTTTTCCTTGACTTTTTCTCAATCAACTTCGCATTTTTGCTACTTTTCCCTTGACCATTTTTCAATCAACTTCGCATTTTTGCATCCATTCGATAAGGCTTTTCCTTATCGACACCGCCACAAGAACAAGTCCTCTTCGAGCCTGCCCTAAACATGACTTTTCTCAAATCAACTTCGCATTTTTGCGTCTCTCCCATAAGACTTTTCCTTATCGACACCGCCACAAGAACAAGTCCTCTTCGAGCCTGCCCTAAACATGACTTTTTTCAAATCAACTTCGCATTTTTGCGTCCATTCAATAGACTTCTCCCTTGACTTTTTCAATCGACTTCGCATTTTTGGTCTATTCGATAGACTCTTCCCTTGACTTTTTCTCGATCAACTTCGCATTTTTGCATCCATTCCATAAGGTGTTTCCTTATCAAAACCGCCATGAGAACAAGTCCTCTTCGAGCCTGCCCTAAACATTGTTTCCTGCACTAGCCTTTTTCCTTGCCGACTGGCTTCGCGTTTTTGCATCTCTCCCATAAGCCCTTTCCTTGACTTTTTTTCTTATCAACTTTCTTCGCATTTTTGCGCCTCTCCCATAAGCCGTTTCATTGACTTTTTCTTATCAACTTTCTTCGCATTTTTGCGTCTCTCCCATAAGCCCTTTTCCTCGACTTTTTTCTTATGAACTTTCGGACCTTCACTTATCCCAAACGACATGCCCGGCGCAGATGCCAAGTTCGAATGAACCTGCCCTGAAGCACCAGGCATGACGATAAAGAAAAGAGAAGACGCCCAACTTTTTCGAAAGTCGAACAAATCTATAGAACAAGGGCTTAACCTCAGCGGATCGTAGCAACAAGGCTACTCTACCGCTTACAGTACCCCGTTCCCATTCAAGTCGTCTGCAAAGGATTTACCCCCGCGGATATTTCTTTTTCGATTCGCGAACGAACCCTCCGAACGTTTCCGTCCAAAGGGCCTAGCCCGCCTTATTTGGCGCACGAGCATAAGCTCTATCTATACTCCATCAACATTCGCGGGACCAAACATCGTCGCTTCCAGCACGGATTCTGACTTAGAGGCGTTCAGCCATAATCCGGCAGATGATAGCTTCGCGCCATTGCCCGATCGGACAGACGCAAATACCAAATATCTGAATGGGCGGTTCCTCTCGTACTAAGCCCAATTACTGTTGCGACGACAAACTCCATCAGTAGGGTAAAACTAACCTGTCTCACGACG
>NW_024542579.1:0-5429 GCF_016758785.1 Suillus bovinus | reverse complement strand
GAAACGAGAAAACAATCTGTAATGTCGATGTATAGAAAATAACAAAATGCGCATCGTGATATTTTGTCCCGGTCAGTTAATTCGGTTCTGTAGATTGCCTCGCAGGTTATGTAGCTTGTTGAGAATTCTTGTCCTATGACGCGTGGCTTACCAAGGTTGTGGCTAAGTCTTTATTCGATCTCCGATTCATGGACCGCTGTGAGTCAGCTGATCGGCAACAACGAAAATTATAACCTCCTCTGCGTCTCCTTTTTTACTTGGTTCCGTCTTTTCCCTTCCTCTTGTTCTTGTTCTTCCTTCAATCCCACTTCATATTTGCTGCCTCTGACGTCACAAAAATGGACGTTGACATGAAAAATAAGGACGAGATCGACGACAAGCGCGACAGAGAGAGAGACCGCGAGTTTGACCGCGACAAGGACCGTGAAAGAGAGCGCGAGAGAGACCGTGACAGGGATCGCGATAGGAGGGACCGCGACAGGGACCGTGATCGTGACAGGAGGGACACGGGTGCGTAGCATCCCTCGGTGTGGTATGCAAAAACTCATTTTCTCCCATATCGTTAGGTCGGGGCGGTAGGAGCCGGACTGACCACTGGGAACCAGACGACAGACGGAATGGAGATGTGAGTTGCTTGTTATCGCTTGTTTTTACAATCCTGACATTTTGTTGTAGCGCCGCAAGCGTTCGCGCAGTAGAACACCACGTTCCAGGTCCCCGAGGCGTCGTTCAACTTCGCCTCGTGACCGCAGGCATTCACGCCGTTCGCGTTCTCGCAGTCGTAGTCGGACGCCCTCGCGTTCCCGAAGTCGTGACCGTGGCGACCGTAAGCCTGCTGATCCGTTCCCTCGCTCCCTTGGCGGGCCCATGAACGCGACTCATGAAGAAGCCGTCGAATTTGCCAAGATCAGCAAGAGAGAAAACCGAGTTTATGTCGGCAATCTCAGTTACGACGTCAAGTACCGTGACCTAATGGAATTCATGAGGGGAGGTGGGTTGGGGAATTTAGATTTTTCTTTGATTGGGGAGAGAGGCGGGGTGCGACCACTTTGTAAACCCGTTCTGCTGAGGCTCAGAAGGCAGCTGGTGCTGGCGAGTGTGAGCTGATGAGGGAGAGTGGTGTGGTGCCCTGGCCGGTTTATTTCCTTGGCTTTTCGATTGATGGACGGTTGGATTGAGAGGATATTGATGGGAGTTTTCTTTTGGGGATTGATAGCTGGTGAGGTTCTATTCGCCGAAGTACTCGTCACGCCAACAGGAGTGTCGAAAGGCTGCGGGTAAGTGACTTTTACAATGTCCCCATAATCATAACTGACGTCACATCAGCATTGTCGAATTTGCTTCGCCTGAAGATGCGCAACGCGCCATCCGCGAACTTTCCGAAGTGGCCATGCTCGGTCGCCCTGTCTTTATTCGAGAGGTACGACTCCCCTATCTGGTTGGTGTTATACCCACGCTGCAAAATAGGACCGGGAGAACGAATCGCGCTTCGGCGCCACGCCTGTCCCAGGCAAGATTGGAATGGCGATGGCAGGGCAAGGTTTGCATGCGCAGCCACCTCCGCGTCCACCCCATCATAACTATTTTGGGACTCACAACAACCCCGGCAATCAGCTGTATGTTGGTAATGTAGGTTTGTCTTTTTGTCGACTGTTATCTGTGCTGAATCATCGCAAAGCTACCGTATCAGGCTGGTTGGCAGGACCTCAAGGACTTATTCCGTTCGGCTGGTAATATTATTCGGGCTGATATTAACATTGGTGCCGATGGGCGTCCCAAGGGCTCCGGAACTGTAGTGTTTGAGACTGCAGCTGATGCTAAGCAAGCCATCGGTACTTGTATTCACATCTTTGTAGATGTCGACTAACCCGTCATGCAGGTATGTACCACGGCTTTGACTGGTATGGCCGGACACTCGAGGTTCGGGAGGTAAATTAGAAGTATTACTTTATCTCCGATATGATGCTGATGATCTTTTAGGATCGCTACGCGGGTCTTTCTGGCCCAGGCTCGTTCCGTGGCAGCCCTTTCCGTGGTGGCGGCTATGGTGGTCGTGGTCTGCGTGGTGGCTTCAGGGGTAGCGCCCGTGGCGGCTACCGCGGCGGGTTCGCACCCTCTGGTCCTGCTCGCGATTTCTCGAATCAGGACTTATACGCAGACTACTCTGGTCCTGACCAACCTGCTGCTCACGGTGGCCTGAGAATGGATGGCTACAGTAGCGGCTACGGGAGCGGCGGCTATGGCGTGCCAGGTAGTGGTGCCGGTGCCGGCGGTGGATACGATGCCGAGCCCAGCCAGCAAATCATGGTTCGCAATGTGAGTGATTTTGAGATTGTTCTCTTTGAACAGGATGTTTTATAAGCATGTCAGCTTCCTTGGTCTACCGCAAATGAAGATCTTGTCGAGTTATTTGAGACTACCGGGCAGGTTGAACTCGCTGAAATCCTTTTCGATGGCGCTAGATCCAAGGGATGTGGTGTTGTTCAGTTTGCTCAGGTCCCAGAGGCAGAGACGGCTATTGGTGAGCAACCTTTGTTTTGATTTCTATAGATCGTACGCTAACGTGTCCTTGCAGCAAAATTCCAGCAGTACATGTATGGTGGACGCCCTCTCGATGTGCGGTTCAACGATCGATGGCATACATTTACACCTACTGCAGCCAAGGGCGGCCAGGTGATGCCCATGCAGGCGGAGTGATATTTCTGTACCCTTGCCACCTGTTCTCTCGACATTTGAACCCTGACCGCGTCCAGGTCGATAAAAAAATATTGTGAATCATCGTTAAATTTTGTCCCTTCCAAGGTTGATTTGTTTTTAATTAATCGTAAAGTTGAATGTGCGTATGCTTGCAATGAATTATTGTTTGACAAGACCTGTGCGCTTGAATTGTTTTTACTGTCCATTAGTACATATCATACTATCTTTCACAACTGGCCGATAGGGACACCATCCTAAACCTCGATGACCTCGAGCTCCTATAGACTAAGAATCAGTTTGACTTGAGACAGGAAAAAACTTGCACTTGCCGTATTGGTATGATGTTCCCGCTACCTCTTTAGTGGGTCTTATAGCTTGCTAATTTCACCGTTTTGCTGTAGATTCGTCAGATTTTGGCGACCCTATTTTTTGGGCTTTACATGGTACACCGCCAACCGAAAAAAGCATAGAATCTATGCCCAAAAACAGGGTTATAGAACTTATATTGGTCCGATCTCGACACAACAAATCTCGTCACGTACATTATATATAATTATATAATACATATTTGTTGGACCCATAGGCTGATATAATGTCAATGATGCGGGATCATAACAGCGATGCTTGTGGGGTGTAAATTCATCGGCTGGTTTTGGGTGCACATTATGTACTGAGACCGAGTACCGGAACTATCCTAGTTGACAAACATAGATCATATACTGAGACCTAGGCGTTGGTAATATACTGGTTGACCAGTGTACAAGCTATACATTTCCGGCATATGCACGACACTGGAACATATATAGAGTATATACTTATTGATATGCTGAATGAGTACTGCCTGATTTTTTTTTGCACTGATATTGCACCATTGGGGATCACAGAGAGCACAATAATGGGATCATGGAAAGCACGACAACTGTATTATTCATGTATCAAATGACTACTGGTAAGCTCGAGTATTAAAATGAAGGATGGGGTTGGAGGGGGTGGTGAAAACGAATGAAAGTATAACTCTTTGGAATTACCAAATGAGTCCAGTCTGAATAGCGGTCTGCCAGCGTGGGTTGGTCTTCGAAATTAGCTTTGAGACCTTCTTGCCACCAGGAAACTCGGCGAGATCAGCTTGAAAGATCTCGATGAACAACCTAACGAAAAATCAGTCTGTATAATGGCACTGGCTAATGAATACATACTTCTGCAACTCCTTATCCTGCTCGGTGACGATTGGGGAGGATTCAACGGATATCTTGCGCATAATTGAGAGTGAGTGGTCGACAAAGTTCCAGAACTTAGTGGTACTGTTGTACCGCACTGCCATGCCTTCCGCAAGTCGAATCCAGAGTCAAGCGGGTTGTCGAGTAAGACCACGCTGTTTGCACCGCTGCTCACATCTGACTCCTCATCCTCTCCATTGGCATCCTGCTGCATTCCACTTTCGTCTGCAAACTGTTCGACATTCACGTCAATGTCCCTCCTGGCACTGGGCGCGTGATTGGTATTGACTTGAGTTTCCGTGGGGGTTTGACTTGGATTGACATCAGTCTCAGGCACATCATCGAAATCACCCTCGAATATGTCTCTCTCAAGCTGTTTGACGTCAATATCAAGCTCACGTGCGACTTTGTCCCGTAAATCCTGCTTGAGCGATGGAATAAGGTAAGGGGAAAATAAATACTTGATGGAAGCAGTTTTATAATCGCTGACACTGATGAGAAAAATCCGCAGGAGACGCCGCTGTCCTCATACTAATTAATATTGATATTAAGCTACAGATAGTAAGACTTACGAGCAGTGCGATCCTGTTCCAATGAGTAGAATCAACCTCCATGCCAGACCTGCTACGCGCAAGTGACCTGGTCACATCAGCAATGCTTGTGCATTTGACAATTGATGTAGTGAGCTGCGCAGTAATCATACCATGATTGAAGTTGTGTCAACAAATAGAGCGAGACTTACGGTGGTTTTGATGGAACTGCGAATATTTGTGAGTAGCTTCGTGACCACCTTGCCCAGTTGAGATCTGAGCTCAACGTCCTCGAGAAGTCCAGGGGGAATTTTGAAGATGTCCCTATTCTTGCCGATAAAGTCCTGAAATTTGTTAGCTTTCATTCAGAATAGTGAATACTAAAGCCCGACCATTATATGAGACTGCGTGTCAGTGACATACGCTGTGAGATTTGGCGAGAGTATACAAGCAAACAAGCGGTTGTAAAGTCCATTCTGTGAGTCCAGTTTAGCATATAACCATGCAGAAAGCAAAATACTGTGTCGTTACCTCGAAGTCTTTTGATTCCAGTGCATCCTTTAATTCCTGCAATCTCCTGGCCTTGTTTCCCTGACAAAGTTTGACGAGGGTGATCTTCAAGTCTATGAGCATATAGAAAATGTCGCCAGACTGCATCATCGAGTGAGCCAACATGATAAACGAATAATTCAATGAGAACTTAGTACATTGATGAAAGTCATAACGTCTTCCTCTGGAACATCATTTTCTTCACAAGCCTTCTTCGCATGCATTTTCAAGTGTTTCGCACGTTGAGGCGTGAGCTTGGTGGGATCACCATGGTTGGGAGGTCCGCTGTCCCTGCGTCGATGAATTCCTGCGCTGATTGGCTTGTCAAGTGATGACGTTGGGCTGGAGGGCGGTTGGACTCCAAGTTCAGGTATATCTAGGGCGCTGCTGGTGGAGGTAGAACTTTGGGGGCATGAAATGTCTGCGAAGTGCGCCA
>NW_024542578.1:0-5445 GCF_016758785.1 Suillus bovinus | reverse complement strand
TGGTCTGTGGAATCCAACATCATGGTCATGTCGTCCAACCAGTCATAGCCGTCAAATTCATCACCAGGAAATGTGACTGCCAGCCTAATAAATTGGTCAAGTTGGCCTTGTAATTGTCTTGGTGTCAAGCTACAGCTAGCTTCTGGGTATCAGTCGGTTGCTTTCCGAGGTTCTTCACATCAATCAGGAGTGTCACTTGGGCCTCCTCAAGTGTAATTCTGGAAGCCAGCCAAGTTGCAGCACTGCGGTGAATGTCTCCAGCAGGCCATTGTGCCTGATGGTTCAAAAGGTGCAACTCTTGCTGTTTTCTTGTCAGTGCTTTTCCAGGCATCCACATCAGCATATTGGAACAAGACATTCAATTGCACAGACCTTTTCTCAATTGAACTTCATATATGTTCATGGAGCTGGGATTATGGAGTCAGTCATCTTGAGCTGCAGCAGCCTCTGCTCTCCATTTCAAAAGCATGTCATCATTGGTGGTCTCACTCAACCGGTTGAATGCATATTGGCTGTCTTTGACTCCCTGCACTGCCTCCTTGAATTTGCCTAAATGCATGTTGATTTTTCCACTCTGTAAAACAATATAACTTACTGATGCATATCATTTTCATAAAATTGCAATCGTTCATTTGAAAATCCAAACACTCCTTTCGGTAGGGGGTCGACATCCCTCTCGCCGACAGTGATATGATGTTCAAGGGTGCCCACAGGGTCTCCATGATTTTGCTGTCAATCCTGGCAACACCAGTGATGAAGTTGGATGTGTACCATACATAGCATTTATCTTGATGGTTATGGACATGCCAAAGCACAATGTAAAGAGTAAATCTCTGCTGGGCTCAGCAGAAATTGTACTACCTAGTCAACAATGTTTAGGTAGATCTTAGCACGACCTATGCTGCTATACTTGCAGAGCAAGTGCGTTTGATCCTAAAAGGATTGCTAATTGGTATTAGTAGTAAAAATGCATCAGTAATGCAAAGAACAGAATGTCTGATGCTACGAAACGATGTCCGAAGGTAATCTGATGATGTCTGAAGGTACTTATCCAATGTCTGAAGCCAAAGTGTGATGTCTGAGATTTCAGACTTTCGGACTTCACGATAATAGGTCGGAAACTTTATAATGAGTGTCGGATTGCGAGTAGTATGTGCGAGTATAACGAGTGACGGAGTATGAGGTGAACGAATGGTAATATTTCGCAATGCAACTAAGAACTAAGAGAATATTCTGGGTGATCCGCAGAGTTGGGAAACTGCTCCTAACTACTGGATGATGATTGCTATGGGTCACTACAGAGTATTTTTAAGTAAGTACATAGAAATTTGGAATACTACAGGTGAAGATAGTAGCGATATATTTCGGGTCCGATGTCCTATGTAATAAGACACGAGGTGCTGCGGACATGTAATAACGCGGTCCAAATGTCAGAAAACATGCATGGAATAACTACGCACCTAGTGAGGCTAGTTTGGATAGACAGGACACGGGATGGACAAGTGCGTGCGAAGTGTGATCAGCCGATGCGATGTCCGAAGGTCTGATGTGGAGTGGCTCGGACATGTGCGAAAGTGTGTCGGACATGTGTGCGTATGTTTTGGATGTTCACATGAGTATGAAAAATCGTGGTTCCAAGCCCAGCACTGCAACCATCACTCCACCAATGCCAGGAATTATGTCCATGCCCCATGGAAGGTCGAGATATGGTGATTGCTCAACCCGCTGGTTGAGATGTTTGTAGTATTGACAATTAATGTCATAGAATGTCAATGCCCAATCAATCCCATCAGTGTTATATTTCAGAGCTTGGCACAGCGCATAATCCATGTTCATCTGCCTTTTGCCAACCGACACATCAGTTCAACATTGACCAATTTTAGATTTGGGACTATCAGCAAACCTTTCCCCCTTCTGAAAGTCCACCATTAAATGTGGTACAAAAACCTGTGTCTCGTGCACACCCACCCACCTATCCCCATTGCCTCCAGTTTGTGGCGGGAGGCATTTGCCTGGTTAACCGCTCAGTGGTTGCTGCAATCTGACCTTTGTACAATGTCCTGTGCCTCGGCAATGCATTTTGTATTGGGCATTGCCGACCATAAAGCCCAAGCCATCGGTCAATGCCACTTCATCAGTGGGATTTGCTGGATACAAGTGCTCGCCTTGAAATTACCATCCATGACCAAAGATCTGGAGTACAGCCATGCAGGGTCGGTGTAGAGCCTTGCATCCCCACAGGCACTTCCCTCTGAATTCTCCCACTTTCCCTACAAACTCCAGCTCTAATCCACAGGATATGTCTAGCGCATTAGTGCACTTATATTTACTTTGCAGATTCTGCATGCAGCCACTTGCACCGCACGTCCGCCTTCGCATCATCCGCATAACCATCCATCTGTCCTCCCCATGTCCTTAGATGTTCATTGATGTGTTTTCACACTATATTCCAATTTTGACTCATTATTTCCATGGCTAAATACTCGGCTGCGCGCTACGCGCAGCCGAGACCCTGTTACCTATTTTGCATACTATATTTAGCTTGTTTGGTTTATCACATTGGACCTGTATGCCTAGCAGCACTTAGCTACTTTACTTATACCCCTCTATTATTTATGTACTGGGCCGATTTTTCCGCCCACTTTCTCTGTGTCCTTAGATACAAGTAATTTTACTCATTGTTTGCAAGTGACTATCTAAAGTCGCGTGCTTCGGTCATCCACCTTCGCATTAGCATCAGCTTAGTTGGGGTGTTAACACTCATTTCACCTCATAACTCTCTAGTCTTGTTCACTTGTTTGCCTTTCGCCTTCACTCACGTGCGCTACCTTCGCATCGCACACCTCGCCCTTTGCCTTTCACACTTGTGTGTCTGCCTTTCGCACATCACATCTCTCTCGCCTTGCACTTCACGTGTCTATTAGACTTCATACTTTATTTGTTGTTTGGTTTCCCTTTACCAGTTAGCTGCCCTTGGGTTGATGTTTTCACTCGCACCCAGGACTAGCTGTGTTTGCTTAGCTTAGCACCAACTTACCACACAGTTTAGATTTCTCATCCTCATCAGACCCATTCTTGTCTGACAAATTGACATTTACCCCAGGCTGAGGACATGCAGGACGAAAGAGCATGAGCTCCCCTGCCTTTGGCTTTCTTTTCTCATGGTTGAACCGCTGCTTCACTTGTCTCCACTGCCTCCCCACCCTCATCAATTCTCTGTATCGGTCCTTTTGGCAATTGTAAGCAATGCAATGGAAAACATCAATGTCACCTACTGGAACCAGATGAGGAAACACGCTGGAAGTAATTCACCTTAATTTACTGTAATAGTTCATTGCTGAAGTCCCGCATTCTAGGTTGTCTAACAAGAAGTCATCCAGCACCGCAAATGTGAGTGCTGTCTTCAGTGAAGTGAAAGATGCAGGGAATAGGCCTGTTTGGAATAGTTGCATGTCAGGAGTCAGTGCATCAGTGCACCGACAGAATCTTATCATCAGGGAGTGCAGCCCCGATGTATCCACCACTGTGGTCATCCGAGGATCATTGACAAAAGGCACCCTAGGCCTTCAGTCGCATGGTCTCCTTCATCATCAGTGTCACACCACTCATCCGTCAATGTGGGGCAAGGCTTTCCCTCATGACCGAGGTGAATTTCCAGCCTGATCTTGGTCAAGGAAGTCTCTTTGAAGAACCCCCCAGTCCATTGACTGATTCGATGGAAAGGGATGCAACTATGAACCATCCGACAGCAATGAGTGCAGAAGAGCGGCTCACCCTTACAGCCATGACATTTGTAAACTCCATCCTTTGGACAGACAGAGCAAGTCCTGCTGGAAGGTGGGCCATCTCACTGAAGGAGCAAGTCTAAGTAGTCCTCGGTCTTGGCCTTCTACTCATATAGATAGTCATTTTGACTCTTGATACTAGGTTTCAGTAGATGGGACAAGGCAAGTAAATGATGAGCTTGTCATGGACTTGCAAAGCCGACAAGGCTCACTAAGGTTATAGTGGTCATGGTCACCCTCCACGCGAAGTCCTCTGGTGGAACCTTGCTTGGTAGGCAATTTTCTAGGGGATGAATGAACTGATGTTGTTCCATTGTAACATTGAGCTATGACAAATTGTCCTGTATCTCCTCTGGATGTTCTTTTGGCCTCTCATCAAACCAAAGAGGATGTCTTTGGAGAACTTCAGACTTTTGGCTTTGACTTGACCATGTATCAATGTTGTGTTGCGACTGTCTGGATGTCACGGTGTTGTTTGGAATACTATGCTTAGGCTTTGAGATAGTTTGGTGCTTGAATGCAACTGCCAAATGCAATGCATTGTATGTAATAGTTTATAGTCACTTTAGCAGGGAAATTCATATAGCAATGATGGTTAATGAGGATTGTATGTATGATATATCACAAGCTCTTCAGGGACCCCTGATTTTACTCAACACAATCATGCATCTATACCATTTGGCACTCAATGAATCTTGTAGCAGAGGCTCACTATTCAGCACCATCTAGCCCTTACATGCACTTATGACATGGATATGTAACTCGTGTGAAATGTTGCTTGTGCAACCTTTCCTTCTATTTTTTTTGTTCCATCAACCATATCTACACTCTTACACTCACCTTTTTAGGTCCTTTACTCCTAGACACCTACTGTGATATGACTTGAACAAAGATTAATACAGGAGATCAGCCCCAGCTGAATGACTGAGAGACCACCGCTCTGCAGTCCCATGTTGAGGATTGGGAGAAGGCTAGTGGGATAGAGTGAAGACACATATTTAAAGTGGCCGCCAGAGAGGCCAAAATGTTTGCTCCAAAGATGGACAAAGAGCTCTTGAAGCAACAAAAGGAGATAAGTGTTTCAGGTTTGATGTCAGACCATGCTGCATTACATTCACCTGGGCAGAAATACAAACAGAGACCAGGGGTACTAGAGATGCATTGCCAGTCATTCATCACTGGGCAACAAATAAGACAGGGCAGGACAGAGATGCATTGCCAGTTGTTCAAGATTGGGCTTCGAAGAAGACCAGGCACAATGGAGATGTATTGCCGGTGGTTTAAGACCAGGTGCCAAAGAAGACTGGGCGTACAAGAGATGCATCGCTGGTAGTTCAAGACCTGGTGCCAAAGAAGACTGGGCGTACAAGAGATGCATCGCTGGTAGTTCAAGACCGGGTGCCAAAGAAGACCGAGCATACAAAAAATACATTGCCAGTGGTTCAAGACTGGTCACTGATAAAGACAAAGGCAAGGAGACCTGTGGCTGGCTGTGTTACTGATGTACCAGCAAAGGGCACCAGAAGCAATGATGCCAATGCACTGGGCACCAGAATTCGGCAAAAGCCAAAGAAATATACTGACTATGTGTGGTTGATGATCATGCATGATTACAGTATTACAAGCTACATAGTCTGAAATGTAGATGATATATACAATT
>NW_024542577.1:0-5488 GCF_016758785.1 Suillus bovinus | reverse complement strand
TACTATCGTATTGTATCGTGTTGCTTATCCTTGACTTCCTTGTCGTTGCGTTTTGCTTGTTTTCTTGATTTTTTGCTGTCATAGTCTTTGACTTTCATATTCCTTATCCTTGTGGCCCGGGTCGAATCCTCTTTCAGACTTTGTTTGACTTTGCTTGATTTTTGGGTTTTTACAAACGGTGGCGCGAGGTGGCGCATAGTGCATAGGCATTCGGAATAGGCAGGCGTCAGCTTATTTTGTGTGAGATCATGGGAATATTTCTTGAAGAAATCTTCATGCATGCGTGCTGATTTGATGTGATTTATTACAGAGATCTTCCTGGATGCATTGTCTTGCATGTTGCATCTCCGATTAGCTTCATTTTTCGTGGAACGTTGTTGTTGTGCTCTGGCTTGTCTGTTTCTTGTCTGCTTTGTTTCGCTTGACTTTCCTTGATCGATGGATTGTCTTTCATTTCGTGGTCTTGCTTGTCGTGGCGCTCGTCTCGGGTGGCGGGCGGGCCGAGGACAGAACCTCGTTTTGACTTGACTTTGTTTTGCTTGATTTTTGCGATTTTTGATCGATGTTGTCGTAGTCTTTGATGCGTCTGGTGAGGCCAGAATCTCATTTTCGCTTGACTTCATTTTGCTTGATTTTTGTGTTTTTGGGCGTTCCCTGATCGTATTCTTGCGTCTGGCTAGGACGGAATTTCGTTTCGACATTGCTTGATTTTCCTTGATTTTTGTTATAGGGCGCTGTTTCGTTCTCTTGTATCGTCTTGCTATCGTAGTCTTGTATTGGCTTTGCTTTGTCTCGCTGTCGTATTGGTCGTGCGCATTTGTATTGGCGAGGACGGAATTTCGTTTTGATATGGCTTGATTTTTGTTATGGGGCGTTGTTTTGTTCTTTTGTATTGTCTCGCTGTCATGTTATTTGTTCCGAGAAACGAGACGCCGAGACGATACGTTCTTGACCTAAGCGAGCTAAAACGAACCTAGCTCTAACTGGGTGGTTCGAACCGAAGCTAGCGCTAACTGGGGCGTTTCCCTTGTTGATCGTAGTTTAGCGGATCTTGTCGTTTGCTTTATTCCGTCGTAGTCTTTTTTGCCTTGTATTTCTCTTGTCATCGTATCTTGTTGTTTGCTTGTTCTCTCTGATCCACTGTTGCCCTGGTTGTTGTGGTCTCGACTATTGTTTTGCTTGACCTTATCCTTGTCTGGAGTGATTCTTGGGCGAAGGTCGGAACCTCGTTTCGATTTTCCTTGATTTTTCCTTGATCTGATGCGTGGCCTGAGGCGAAAACCTTGTTCGGGCTTTGCTTGACTTTGCTTGATTTTTGCTTGATTTTGCTTGATCTGAAGTGTGAGCGAAAGGCGAAGACCTGGTCAGGACTGGGCTTGACTTTGCTTGATTTTTGCTGTTTTTTGCTTGATCTTGAGGCATGGCGTGAGGCGAAATTCTTGTTTGGACTGGGCTCGACTTTGCTTGATTTTTGCTTGATCTGAGGCGTAGGTTTAGGCGAAAACCTCGTCAGGACTGGGCTCGACTTTGCTTTGGATTGCGTTGGTATCGCGTTGCCTGATTTTTGAAAATAAGCTGACGCCTGCTTATTTCTGTTGTCTGGATCTCTTGACCTTCATTTCGTAGTCTTGCCTTGACTGTGCCTGTCTGTGCTTGCTTGTTTTCTTTCTATTGTCTAGATTGCTCCATAGTCTTGCTTGTCTGGGGTGGTGACTTTGATTTCATTGTCTTGGCTATCGTAGTGCTTGTCTTGGTTTGATTTTGCGTGATTTTGCTGTTGCATGGCTTGATCTGAAGCGTAAGCGAAGGCGAAAACCTCGTTCAGACTTGGGTTGATTTTGCGTGATTTTTGCTGTTTTTTTGCTATTGCGTCGCTTGTCTCGCTGTGCTAGCGTATTTTATTCCTTGTCCTTGTCTTGACCGTCGTGGTGTATTGTAGTGTCTTGCTGAGCTAACTGACCGAGAACCGAGACGCCGAGAGAATACGTTTTTATCCGAGACGACGAGAGAGCTAACGGGTGGGGGGTGGGGGGAATCTGAATATGATTGCCCTGCTTGTCCTTGACTATTGTATTGTTATCGTAAGTTATCGTAATGTAGTCCATTGGGTTTCTTATCGTTGTCTTGACTATCGTATCGTATCCTATGGTGTCGTGTTTCTTATCCTTGACTTGCTTATCGTATCGTAGTCCTCGCTTATTGTAGTCTTGACTATCGCATTTCTTATCCTTGACTTGCTTTTTGTATCGTGATCGTGATCCTTATCCTTGTCTTTTGCTTGTCTTCTTGATTTTTTGCCATCATATTTCCTTATGGCCTGGGTCGAAACCTCGTTCAGACTTTGCTTGACTTTGCTTGACTTTTGCTTGATTTTTGCTATTTTTTTTGCTATTGCGTCGCTTGATTTTGCTTGATCTGAAGGGTAAGGGAAGGCGAAAATCTCGTCAGGACTGGGCTTGACTTTGCTTGATCTTGAGGCGTAGGGCGAGGCGAAAACCTCGTCAGGACTGGGCTTGACTTTGCTTGATATTTGCTTGATCTGAGGCGTAGCTCGAGGCAAAAACCTTGTTCGGACTTGGCTTGATTTTGCGTGATTTTTGCTATTTGTTTGCTATTGCATGGCTTGATCTGAGGCGTAGCTTTAGGCGAAAACCTCGTGCGGACTTGGCTTGATTTTGCGTGATTTTTGCTATTTTTTTTTGCTATTGTGGTGTCTTGCTAAGCTTGACTGACCGAGAACCGAGACACCGAGAGAATATGTTTTTATACGAGACGACGAGAAACCTATCTCTAACGGGCGGGGGGTGGGGGAAATCTAAGGTATGATTGCCCTGCTTATCCTTATCCTTGACTATCGTATCGTAGTCTGTCGCGTTTCTTATCCTTGTCTTGACTATCGTATTGTATCGTGTTGCTTATCCTTGACTTCCTTGTCGTTGCGTTTTGCTTGTTTTCTTGATTTTTTGCTGTCATAGTCTTGACTTTCATATTCCTTATCCTTGTGGCCCGGGTCGAATCCTCTTTCAGACTTTGTTTGACTTTGCTTGATTTTTGGGTTTTTACAACGGTGGCGCGAGGTGGCGCATAGTGCATAGGCATTCGGAATAGGCAGGCGTCAGCTTATTTTGTGTGAGATCATGGGAATATTTCTTGAAGAAATCTTCATGCATGCGTGCTGATTTGATGTGATTTATTACAGAGATCTTCCTGGATGCATTGTCTTGCATGTTGCATCTCCGATTAGCTTCATTTTTCGTGGAACGTTGTTGTTGTGCTCTGGCTTGTCTGTTTCTTGTCTGCTTTGTTTCGCTTGACTTTCCTTGATCGATGGATTGTCTTTCATTTCGTGGTCTTGCTTGTCGTGGCGCTCGTCTCGGGTGGCGGGCGGGCCGAGGACAGAACCTCGTTTTGACTTGACTTTGTTTTGCTTGATTTTTGCGATTTTTGATCGATGTTGTCGTAGTCTTTGATGCGTCTGGTGAGGCCAGAATCTCATTTTCGCTTGACTTCATTTTGCTTGATTTTTGTGTTTTTGGGCGTTCCCTGATCGTATTCTTGCGTCTGGCTAGGACGGAATTTCGTTTCGACATTGCTTGATTTTCCTTGATTTTTGTTATAGGGCGCTGTTTCGTTCTCTTGTATCGTCTTGCTATCGTAGTCTTGTATTGGCTTTGCTTTGTCTCGCTGTCGTATTGGTCGTGCGCATTTGTATTGGCGAGGACGGAATTTCGTTTTGATATGGCTTGATTTTTGTTATGGGGCGTTGTTTTGTTCTTTTGTATTGTCTCGCTGTCATGTTATTTGTTCCGAGAAACGAGACGCCGAGACGATACGTTCTTGACCTAAGCGAGCTAAAACGAACCTAGCTCTAACTGGGTGGTTCGAACCGAAGCTAGCGCTAACTGGGGCGTTTCCCTTGTTGATCGTAGTTTAGCGGATCTTGTCGTTTGCTTTATTCCGTCGTAGTCTTTTTTGCCTTGTATTTCTCTTGTCATCGTATCTTGTTGTTTGCTTGTTCTCTCTGATCCACTGTTGCCCTGGTTGTTGTGGTCTCGACTATTGTTTTGCTTGACCTTATCCTTGTCTGGAGTGATTCTTGGGCGAAGGTCGGAACCTTGTTTCGATTTTCCTTGATTTTTCCTTGATCTGATGCGTGGCCTGAGGCGAAAACCTTGTTCGGGCTTTGCTTGACTTTGCTTGATTTTTGCTTGATTTTGCTTGATCTGAAGTGTGAGCGAAAGGCGAAGACCTGGTCAGGACTGGGCTTGACTTTGCTTGATCTTGAGGCATGGCGTGAGGCGAAATTCTTGTTTGGACTGGGCTCGACTTTGCTTGATTTTTGCTTGATCTGAGGCGTAGGTTTAGGCGAAAACCTCGTCAGGACTGGGCTCGACTTTGCTTTGGATTGCGTTGGTATCGCGTTGCCTGATTTTTGAAAATAAGCTGACGCCTGCTTATTTCTGTTGTCTGGATCTCTTGACCTTCATTTCGTAGTCTTGCCTTGACTGTGCCTGTCTGTGCTTGCTTGTTTTCTTTCTATTGTCTAGATTGCTCCATAGTCTTGCTTGTCTGGGGTGGTGACTTTGATTTCATTGTCTTGGCTATCGTAGTGCTTGTCTTGGTTTGATTTTGCGTGATTTTGCTGTTGCATGGCTTGATCTGAAGCGTAAGCGAAGGCGAAAACCTCGTTCAGACTTGGGTTGATTTTGCGTGATTTTTGCTGTTTTTTTGCTATTGCGTCGCTTGTCTCGCTGTGCTAGCGTATTTTATTCCTTGTCCTTGTCTTGACCGTCGTGGTGTATTGTAGTGTCTTGCTGAGCTAACTGACCGAGAACCGAGACGCCGAGAGAATACGTTTTTATCCGAGACGACGAGAGAGCTAACGGGTGGGGGGTGGGGGGAATCTGAATATGATTGCCCTGCTTGTCCTTGACTATTGTATTGTTATCGTAAGTTATCGTAATGTAGTCCATTGGGTTTCTTATCGTTGTCTTGACTATCGTATCGTATCCTATGGTGTCGTGTTTCTTATCCTTGACTTGCTTATCGTATCGTAGTCCTCGCTTATTGTAGTCTTGACTATCGCATTTCTTATCCTTGACTTGCTTTTTGTATCGTGATCGTGATCCTTATCCTTGTCTTTTGCTTGTCTTCTTGATTTTTTGCCATCATATTTCCTTATGGCCTGGGTCGAAACCTCGTTCAGACTTTGCTTGACTTTGCTTGACTTTTGCTTGATTTTTGCTATTTTTTTTGCTATTGCGTCGCTTGATTTTGCTTGATCTGAAGGGTAAGGGAAGGCGAAAATCTCGTCAGGACTGGGCTTGACTTTGCTTGATCTTGAGGCGTAGGGCGAGGCGAAAACCTCGTCAGGACTGGGCTTGACTTTGCTTGATATTTGCTTGATCTGAGGCGTAGCTCGAGGCAAAAACCTTGTTCGGACTTGGCTTGATTTTGCGTGATTTTTGCTATTTGTTTGCTATTGCAT
>NW_024542576.1:0-5537 GCF_016758785.1 Suillus bovinus | reverse complement strand
GGTAAATCCAAGAATTTCACCTCTAGCAACCGAATACTAATGCCCCCAACTGCTCCCTCATATCAATCATTACGGCGACTCTAGAAACCAACAAAAGAACCGCGCGTCCTATTTTATTATTCCATGCTAATGTATTCAGGCGATAGGCCTGCTTTGAACACTCTAATTTTCTCAAGGTAAAAGTCCTGGTTCCCCGACGCACCCAGCGAAGGGCACGCCGATTCACCAAGAGGAAAAACCCGCCCAGACAGTACAGCGCCGTGAGGCGGACCGTCCGAACGAGCTCAAAGTTCAACTACGAGCTTTTTAACTGCAACAACTTTAATATACGCTATTGGAGCTGGAATTACCGCGGCTGCTGGCACCAGACTTGCCCTCCAATCGTTCCTCGTTAAGAGATTTGAATTGTACTCATTCCAATTATAAGACCCGAAAGAGCCTATATTGTTATTTATTGTCACTACCTCCCCGTGTCGGGATTGGGTAATTTGCGCGCCTGCCTGCCTTCCATGGATGTGGTAGCCGTTTCTCAGGCTCCCTCTCCGGAATCGAACCCTTATTCCCCGTTACCCGTTGAAACCATGGTCAGGCCTCTATCCTACCATCGAAAGTTGATAGGGCAGAATATTTGAATGAAGCATCGCCGGCACAAGGGCCATGCGATTCGAGAAGTTATTATGAATCACCAGACGAGCGGCGAGCCGCGTTGGTTTTTTTATCTAATAAATACACCCCTTCCGGAAGTCGGGGCTTTAGTTGCATGTATTAGCTCTAGTTTTCCACAGTTATCCATGTAGAAAGATATCATCAAATAAACTATAACTGATTTAATGAGCCATTCGCAGTTTCACAGTACAAACTTGTTTATACTTAGACATGCATGGCTTAATCTTTGAGACAAGCATATGACTACTGGCAGGATCAACCAGGTAACTACTAGTTCCAACGACGCCTCGCGGCGTCAGCTCCTCCGAGACCTCGCAGTCAAGCGAGATCCCTTATGAGGTCGGAGTTTTCGCAAACCTTTCCGTTGAATAGAGAAACCCGCTACCGTCCTCGTATACCATCGGCGTTCCCCTAGAGTACTTGCTTCATGGTTCCTCGGACGGACGGATCGTCTCCTCCTTGTTTCCCGTTCTTGCACATTTCAGACTAGCTTCTCCTCGTTTCGAAAAACGAAGATCGCAGTCTTCGATGAGGACTACCAGCGACCGGCACACCTAAAAGACTAGCGCAGTCGCGGCGGATCCTCGAGCGGTTGATAGTTTCAGGCTTGGCCATCGGCAATCAATCCACATCCTTCGCGCATCGCAAACGCTTGTCCTCGAAAGGGAAGCATTCGACTTCGTAGACGACGAGTCCTGAAGACTCGAAAATGTCTGGCTATACAGCCATCCCAAGCCGGTTCATCCTGCAGCGCAGGCGCATCAACGACTCGGTAGGAGCTGAGCCAGTCAGAAAATCAGCATACTAGACCTACGAGCCTGACGGCCACATAGACGTTCAACCAATGATCAAGAAAAAGCATTGCAATAGGGTATTAAAAAACCCCAAAAATGCGTCCGTGTGCTTCTTCATAATAGGATCAATCTCAAACACACCAAAATTGCAGCCCTCAATTTTGTTGCTCGATCGACCCTTTGTTTGTTGTGCACCACTCCCATATAGTAGGAAAGCTGTGTTGTTTGTCCGTGTTATGCCCGGAGCGCAGTAGGCGTGCGAAACTATGTCCACTATATCGCGTTTTTGAGCATTTTTGGACACTGAAAAATTCAGCCTCCTGAAATCCTTGATTTTTGCGTTCACATTAGGAAAATCCTAATGAAATGGTCAAAATTGCGGACACAACACTTTCCTAGTGTCCACTATATCAAACACCACACTTTTCACACACAAATACAAATGTCCACTATATCAAAAATGTCAAAAATGCGGACACAACACTTTTCCTATACAAACACAAATGTCCACTACATCGAAAATGTCAAAAATGCGGACACTACACTTTTCCATTACACTTTCCTATTACACTTTTCCTATACAGACATGTCAAAATTGCGGACACTTGCTTATGTCCACTATGTCAAGACACTACACTTTTCCTACACAAACATGTCAAAATTGCGGACACTTGCTTATGTCCACTATGTCAAGACACTACACTTTTCCTACACAAACATGTCAAAATTGCGGACATAAGCAAATGTCCACTATGTCAAGACACTACACTTTTCCTACACAAATATGTCAAAATTGCGCACATTTGCTTATGTCCACTATATCAAAAGACTACACTTTTCCTAAACAAACATGTCAAAATTGCGGACATTTGCTCATGTCCACTATATCAAAAGACTACACTTTTCCTACACAAATATGTCAAAATTGCGGACATGAGCAAATGTCCACTATATCAAAAGACTACACTTTTCCTAAACAAACATGTCAAAATTGCGGACATGAGCAAATGTCCACTATTTCAAGACACTGCACTTTTCCTACACAAACATGTCAAAATTGCGGACACTTGCTTATGTCCACTATGTCAAGACACTACACTTTTCCTATCACACTTTTGCTATACAAACAACTGTCCACACATTTCCTATACAAATAAGCCAAAATTGTGTCCACCAAATACAACACTACACTTTTGCTATACAAACAAGTGTCCACCAATACAACACAACACATTTCTGATACAAATAAGCCAAAATTGCGCAACACTACACTTTTCCTATACAAACAAGTGTCCACTAATTCAATACTACACTTTTGCTATACAAATGAGCCAAAAATGCGTCCACCAAATAAAACACAACACATTTCTAACACAAATAAGCCAAAATTGCGCAACACTACATTTTTCCTATACAAACAAGTGTCCACCAATACAGCACAACACATTTCTGATACAAATAAGCCAAAATTGCGCAACACTACACTTTTTCTACACAAATAAGCTAAAAATGCGTCCACCAAATAAAACACAACACATGTCCTATAATACAAATAAGGCAAAATTGCGCAACACTACACTTTTGCTATACAAACAAGTGTTCACTAATTCAACACAACACATTTCCTATACAGATAAGCCAAAAATGCGCCCACCAAAATAAAACACAACACTTTCCCTATACAAACAAGTGTTCACCAATTCAACACAACACATTTCTTACACAAATAAGCACTTTGCTATACACACCACCCTAGTCAACTGATCACTTCAACAAATATTCATAATCTTGACAAGTCAAATGAAATTTATTTCACAAATCTATCATTGTCTACATCGCTATACTACACTACACTACATAATGTCTGACTATTGACCTGCCCTAAACCATTACCCTCAAAGTAAGGAAAATATCCTAATGACCATTAGGCTTCTATGCAAGACCTGCCCTAAACCACTACGCCCAAAGTCAAGCAAAAACCTTGACAAGGGTTAGGATCACAGAGAGAGACCTGCCCTAAACCATTACGCCCAAAGTCAAGCAAAAACCTTGACAAGGGTTAGGATCACAGAGAGACCTGCCCTAAACCACTACGCCCAAAGTCAAGCAAAAACCTTGACAAGGGTTAGGATCACAGAGAGACCTGCCCTAAACCACTACGCCCAAAGTCAACAAAAATTAGGTTACGCGGCGTACCGGTCGATTCACTTATTTTCTATTTTTTTTTTCTCACTCGCTCGCTTATCTTCTCCCTCGTCTTTTTTTCTTTTTTCTTTCCTTCTTCTCCCTTCGCCCTCGCCCCTTCCCCCTTCCCCCTTCTTGCCTTTGAAGCGCTTTCCTTCGCTCCCCTTCGAGATCCTCCCTAAGGAGGACCCCAAAGAGAAGCGTCGGTTCCTCCCTATTAAGGGTGGACGCGCCTCTCCAGCATGCGCCCTTACCGCGAGGCCAAGAGATGGCAGGCCTCGCGGTCTACAGCCTTGCCAAAGGGCTGGTTTCATAGATGAGGTCCGACGCATAGACCTCATCCGAGCGCATATAAGCGCAGCAAACCCATCGTAATTCCATCCATCAGCCTCGTACCCTATCGAAAGCTTATCAAAACCCTCAAAAACGCGTCCATTAGCTCCATTTCGCTAATAAAAGTATGCCAAAACCCTCAAAAACGCGCCCATTAGCGTTGTTTCCATTGTTGCCATGCACCACTCCCATATAGTAGGAAAGCTGTGTTGTTTGTCCGTGATATGCCTGGAGCGCAGTAGGCGTGCGAAACTATGTCCACTATATCGCGTTTTTGAGCATTTTTGGACACTGAAAAATTCAGCCTCCTGAAATCCTTGATTTTTGCGTCCACATTAGGAAAATCCTAATGAAATGGTCAAAATTGCGGACACAACACTTTCCTAGTGTCCACTATATCAAAACACTACACTTTCCTATACAAATATGTCAAAATTGCGGACACTACACTTTCCTAATGAAAGTCTATACAAAATCGCCAAAATTGCGCATTTCTTATCTTTTCTCATCTTTCTCTAATGAAAGTCTATATGAAATCCCAAACTTTTCGCATTTCTTATCTTTTGGTCATCTTTCCTAATGAAAGTCTATATGAAATTGGAAAATTTTCGCATTTCTTACCTTTTCTTGACATTTCCTAATAAAAGTCTATACAAAATCGCAAAATTTGGGCTTTTCACATCTTTTGGTCATCTTTCCTAATGAAAGTCTATATGAAATCGCAAAATTTGGGCTTTTCTTATCTTTTGACAACTTTTCATAATGAAAGTCTATATAAAATCGCAAAATTTGGGCATTTCTTATCTTTTCTTACCTTTTTCTAATGAAAGTCTATGCAAAATCGCAAGATTTGGGCTTTTTCTTATCTTCTGATCAATTTTCCTAATGAAAGTCCATGTAAAATCGCAAAATTTGGGCTTTTCTTATCTTTTGGTCATCTTTCCTAATGAAAGTCTATGCAAAATCGCAAAATTTGGGCTTTTCATATCTTTTGGTCATCTTTCCTAATGAAAGTCTACATAAAATCGCAAAATTTGGGCTTTTCTTATCTTTTCTTAACATTTCTCAATGAAAGTCTATAAAATCCCCAAAATTGCGGATTTCTTATCATTTCCTAATCAAAGTCTATACATAATCACATGATTTGGGTGCACATCATAACTGGTGTTGTCCAAGTGGTTCTCAACAGACTGAAAATCTGTGGGTTCAAAACCCGCAAACCACTACAGACTCAAAATCTGTGGGTTCAAAACCTTCACACCACGACAGACTTGAAATCTGAAACTGAGCAGGCTTGAAACCTGTTACATGTCATTTTTCCTAATCAAAGTCTATACAAAATCGCCAAAATTGCGGATCTCTTATCTTTTGACGACTTTTCCTAATAAAAGTCTATTGAAAATCGCAAGCTTTGTGTCCACATCATAACTGGTGTTGTCCAAGTGGTTCACTACAGAATCAAAATCTGTGGGTTCAAAACCCGCAAACCACTACAGACTCAAAATCTGTGGGTTCAAAACCTGCACACCACGACAGACTTGAAATCTGAAACCAAGCAGG